>NW_027438449.1:0-98739 GCF_000715075.1 Nicotiana tabacum | reverse complement strand
ACATCAAATACGGCCTAAGAAACAATTTCCACCCACTCGAAATGACCACATTATATTTTTTGGCATTTTACAGCCATAAAACTGCAAATCCGCGCGAGTCCCAAATTTTTGTGTGCTATAGCCCATGCCTTCCGCCTTGGGCCCGGATGGATCCGTCGTGGAATCGCCTAATATTTGTCCCGGACATCAAATACGGCCTAAGAAACAATTTCCACCCATCTCGAAATGACCACATTATATTTTTTGGCATTTTACAGCCATAAAACTGCAAATCCGCGCGAGTCCCAAATTTTTGTGTGCTATAGCCCATGCCTTCCGCCTTGGGCCCGGATGGATCCGTCGTGGAATCGCCTAATATTTGTCCCGGACATCAAATACGGCATAAGAAACAATTTCCACCCACTCGAAATGACCACATTATATTTTTTGGCATTTTACAGCCATAAAACTGCAAATCCGCGCGAGTCCCAAATTTTTGTGTGCTATAGCCCATGCCTTCCGCCTTGGGCCCGGATGGATCCGTCGTGGAATCGCCTAATATTTGTCCCGGACATCAAATACGGCCTAAGAAACAATTTGCACCCACTCGAAATGACCACATTATATTTTTTGGCATTTTACAGCCATAAAACTGCAAATCCGCGCGAGTCCCAAATTTTTGTGTGCTATAGCCCATGCCTTCCGCCTTGGGCCCGGATGGATCCGTCGTGGAATCGCCTAATATTTGTCCCGGACATCAAATACGGCGTAAGAAACAATTTCCACCCACTCGAAATGACCACATTATATTTTTTGGCATTTTACAGCCATAAAACTGCAAATCCGCGCGAGTCCCAAATTTTTGTGTGCTATAGCCCATGCCTTCCGCCTTGGGCCCGGATGGATCCGTCGTGGAATCGCCTAATATTTGTCCCGGACATCAAATACGGCCTAAGAAACAATTTGCACCCACTCGAAATGACCACATTATATTTTTTGGCATTTTACAGCCATAAAACTGCAAATCCGCGCGAGTCCCAAATTTTTGTGTGCTATAGCCCATGCCTTCCGCCTTGGGCCCGGATGGATCCGTCGTGGAATCGCCTAATATTTGTCCCGGACATCAAATACGGCGTAAGAAACAATTTCCACCCACTCGAAATGACCACATTATATTTTTTGGCATTTTACAGCCATAAAACTGCAAATCCGCGCGAGTCCCAAATTTTTGTGTGCTATAGCCCATGCCTTCCGCCTTGGGCCCGGATGGATCCGTCGTGGAATCGCCTAATATTTGTCCCGGACATCAAATACGGCATAAGAAACAATTTCCACCCACTCGAAATGACCACATTATATTTTTTGGCATTTTACAGCCATAAAACTGCAAATCCGCGCGAGTCCCAAATTTTTGTGTGCTATAGCCCATGCCTTCCGCCTTGGGCCCGGATGGATCCGTCGTGGAATCGCCTAATATTTGTCCCGGACATCAAATACGGCGTAAGAAACAATTTCCACCCACTCGAAATGACCACATTATATTTTTTTGGCATTTTACAGCCATAAAACTGCAAATCCGCGCGAGTCCCAAATTTTTGTGTGCTATAGCCCATGCCTTCCGCCTTGGGCCCGGATGGATCCGTCGTGGAATCGCCTAATATTTGTCCCGGACATCAAATACGGCCTAAGAAACAATTTCCACCCACTCGAAATGACCACATTATATTTTTTGGCATTTTACAGCCATAAAACTGCAAATCCGCGCGAGTCCCAAATTTTTGTGTGCTATAGCCCATGCCTTCCGCCTTGGGCCCGGATGGATCCGTCGTGGAATCGCCTAATATTTGTCCCGGACATCAAATACGGCGTAAGAAACAATTTCCACCCACTCGAAATGACCACATTATATTTTTTTGGCATTTTACAGCCATAAAACTGCAAATCCGCGCGAGTCCCAAATTTTTGTGTGCTATAGCCCATGCCTTCCGCCTTGGGCCCGGATGGATCCGTCGTGGAATCGCCTAATATTTGTCCCGGACATCAAATACGGCGTAAGAAACAATTTCCACCCACTCGAAATGACCACATTATATTTTTTGGCATTTTACAGCCATAAAACTGCAAATCCGCGCGAGTCCCAAATTTTTGTGTGCTATAGCCCATGCCTTCCGCCTTGGGCCCGGATGGATCCGTCGTGGAATCGCCTAATATTTGTCCCGGACATCAAATACGGCCTAAGAAACAATTTCCACCCACTCGAAATGACCACATTATATTTTTTGGCATTTTACAGCCATAAAACTGCAAATCCGCGCGAGTCCCAAATTTTTGTGTGCTATAGCCCATGCCTTCCGCCTTGGGCCCGGATGGATCCGTCGTGGAATCGCCTAATATTTGTTCCGGACATCAAATACGGCGTAAGAAACAATTTCCACCCACTCGAAATGACCACATTATATTTTTTGGCATTTTACAGCCATAAAACTGCAAATCCGCGCGAGTCCCAAATTTTTGTGTGCTATAGCCCATGCCTTCCGCCTTGGGCCCGGATGGATCCGTCGTGGAATCGCCTAATATTTGTCCCGGACATCAAATACGGCCTAAGAAACAATTTCCACCCACTCGAAATGACCACATTATATTTTTTGGCATTTTACAGCCATAAAACTGCAAATCCGCGCGAGTCCCAAATTTTTGTGTGCTATAGCCCATGCCTTCCGCCTTGGGCCCGGATGGATCCGTCGTGGAATCGCCTAATATTTGTCCCGGACATCAAATACGGCCTAAGAAACAATTTCCACCCACTCGAAATGACCACATTATATTTTTTTGGCATTTTACAGCCATAAAACTGCAAATCCGCGCGAGTCCCAAATTTTTGTGTGCTATAGCCCATGCCTTCCGCCTTGGGCCCGGATGGATCCGTCGTGGAATCGCCTAATATTTGTCCCGGACATCAAATACGGCCTAAGAAACAATTTCCACCCACTCGAAATGACCACATTATATTTTTTGGCATTTTACAGCCATAAAACTGCAAATCCGCGCGAGTCCCAAATTTTTGTGTGCTATAGCCCATGCCTTCCGCCTTGGGCCCGGATGGATCCGTCGTGGAATCGCCTAATATTTGTCCCGGACATCAAATACGGCGTAAGAAACAATTTCCACCCACTCGAAATGACCACATTATATTTTTTGGCATTTTACAGCCATAAAACTGCAAATCCGCGCGAGTCCCAAATTTTTGTGTGCTATAGCCCATGCCTTCCGCCTTGGGCCCGGATGGATCCGTCGTGGAATCGCCTAATATTTGTCCCGGACATCAAATACGGCCTAAGAAACAATTTCCACCCACTCGAAATGACCACATTATATTTTTTGGCATTTTACAGCCATAAAACTGCAAATCCGCGCGAGTCCCAAATATTTGTGTGCTATAGCCCATGCCTTCCGCCTTGGGCCCGGATGGATCCGTCGTGGAATCGCCTAATATTTGTCCCGGACATCAAATACGGCCTAAGAAACAATTTGCACCCACTCGAAATGACCACATTATATTTTTTGGCATTTTACAGCCATAAAACTGCAAATCCGCGCGAGTCCCAAATTTTTGTGTGCTATAGCCCATGCCTTCCGCCTTGGGCCCGGATGGATCCGTCGTGGAATCGCCTAATATTTGTTCCGGACATCAAATACGGCGTAAGAAACAATTTCCACCCACTCGAAATGACCACATTATATTTTTTTGGCATTTTACAGCCATAAAACTGCAAATCCGCGCGAGTCCCAAATTTTTGTGTGCTATAGCCCATGCCTTCCGCCTTGGGCCCGGATGGATCCGTCGTGGAATCGCCTAATATTTGTCCCGGACATCAAATACGGCCTAAGAAACAATTTCCACCCACTCGAAATGACCACATTATATTTTTTGGCATTTTACAGCCATAAAACTGCAAATCCGCGCGAGTCCCAAATTTTTGTGTGCTATAGCCCATGCCTTCCGCCTTGGGCCCGGATGGATCCGTCGTGGAATCGCCTAATATTTGTCCCGGACATCAAATACGGCGTAAGAAACAATTTCCACCCACTCGAAATGACCACATTATATTTTTTGGCATTTTACAGCCATAAAACTGCAAATCCGCGCGAGTCCCAAATTTTTGTGTGCTATAGCCCATGCCTTCCGCCTTGGGCCCGGATGGATCCGTCGTGGAATCGCCTAATATTTGTCCCGGACATCAAATACGGCATAAGAAACAATTTCCACCCACTCGAAATGACCACATTATATTTTTTGGCATTTTACAGCCATAAAACTGCAAATCCGCGCGAGTCCCAAATTTTTGTGTGCTATAGCCCATGCCTTCCGCCTTGGGCCCGGATGGATCCGTCGTGGAATCGCCTAATATTTGTCCCGGACATCAAATACGGCCTAAGAAACAATTTCCACCCACTCGAAATGACCACATTATATTTTTTTGGCATTTTACAGCCATAAAACTGCAAATCCGCGCGAGTCCCAAATTTTTGTGTGCTATAGCCCATGCCTTCCGCCTTGGGCCCGGATGGATCCGTCGTGGAATCGCCTAATATTTGTCCCGGACATCAAATACGGCCTAAGAAACAATTTCCACCCACTCGAAATGACCACATTATATTTTTTGGCATTTTACAACCATAAAACTGCAAATCCGCGCGAGTCCCAAATTTTTGTGTGCTATAGCCCATGCCTTCCGCCTTGGGCCCGGATGGATCCGTCGTGGAATCGCCTAATATTTGTTCCGGACATCAAATACGGCGTAAGAAACAATTTCCACCCACTCGAAATGACCACATTATATTTTTTTGGCATTTTACAGCCATAAAACTGCAAATCCGCGCGAGTCCCAAATTTTTGTGTGCTATAGCCCATGCCTTCCGCCTTGGGCCCGGATGGATCCGTCGTGGAATCGCCTAATATTTGTCCCGGACATCAAATACGGCATAAGAAACAATTTCCACCCACTCGAAATGACCACATTATATTTTTTGGCATTTTACAGCCATAAAACTGCAAATCCGCGCGAGTCCCAAATTTTTGTGTGCTATAGCCCATGCCTTCCGCCTTGGGCCCGGATGGATCCGTCGTGGAATCGCCTAATATTTGTCCCGGACATCAAATACGGCGTAAGAAACAATTTCCACCCACTCGAAATGACCACATTATATTTTTTGGCATTTTACAGCCATAAAACTGCAAATCCGCGCGAGTCCCAAATTTTTGTGTGCTATAGCCCATGCCTTCCGCCTTGGGCCCGGATGGATCCGTCGTGGAATCGCCTAATATTTGTCCCGGACATCAAATACGGCGTAAGAAACAATTTCCACCCACTCGAAATGACCACATTATATTTTTTGGCATTTTACAGCCATAAAACTGCAAATCCGCGCGAGTCCCAAATTTTTGTGTGCTATAGCCCATGCCTTCCGCCTTGGGCCCGGATGGATCCGTCGTGGAATCGCCTAATATTTGTCCCGGACATCAAATACGGCGTAAGAAACAATTTCCACCCACTCGAAATGACCACATTATATTTTTTTGGCATTTTACAGCCATAAAACTGCAAATCCGCGCGAGTCCCAAATATTTTGTGTGCTATAGCCCATGCCTTCCGCCTTGGGCCCGGATGGATCCGTCGTGGAATCGCCTAATATTTGTCCCGGACATCAAATACGGCCTAAGAAACAATTTGCACCCACTCGAAATGACCACATTATATTTTATGGCATTTTACAACCATAAAACTGCAAATCCGCGCGAGTCCCAAATTTTTGTGTGCTATAGCCCATGCCTTCCGCCTTGGGCCCGGATGGATCCGTCGTGGAATCGCCTAATATTTGTCCCGGACATCAAATACGGCGTAAGAAACAATTTCCACCCACTCGAAATGACCACATTATATTTTTTGGCATTTTACAGCCATAAAACTGCAAATCCGCGCGAGTCCCAAATTTTTGTGTGCTATAGCCCATGCCTTCCGCCTTGGGCCCGGATGGATCCGTCGTGGAATCGCCTAATATTTGTCCCGGACATCAAATACGGCGTAAGAAACAATTTCCACCCACTCGAAATGACCACATTATATTTTTTGGCATTTTACAGCCATAAAACTGCAAATCCGCGCGAGTCCCAAATTTTTGTGTGCTATAGCCCATGCCTTCCGCCTTGGGCCCGGATGGATCCGTCGTGGAATCGCCTAATATTTGTCCCGGACATCAAATACGGCCTAAGAAACAATTTGCACCCACTCGAAATGACCACATTATATTTTTTGGCATTTTACAGCCATAAAACTGCAAATCCGCGCGAGTCCCAAATTTTTGTGTGCTATAGCCCATGCCTTCCGCCTTGGGCCCGGATGGATCCGTCGTGGAATCGCCTAATATTTGTCCCGGACATCAAATACGGCGTAAGAAACAATTTCCACCCACTCGAAATGACCACATTATATTTTTTGGCATTTTACAGCCATAAAACTGCAAATCCGCGCGAGTCCCAAATTTTTGTGTGCTATAGCCCATGCCTTCCGCCTTGGGCCCGGATGGATCCGTCGTGGAATCGCCTAATATTTGTCCCGGACATCAAATACGGCGTAAGAAACAATTTCCACCCACTCGAAATGACCACATTATATTTTTTGGCATTTTACAGCCATAAAACTGCAAATCCGCGCGAGTCCCAAATTTTTGTGTGCTATAGCCCATGCCTTCCGCCTTGGGCCCGGATGGATCCGTCGTGGAATCGCCTAATATTTGTCCCGGACATCAAATACGGCCTAAGAAACAATTTCCACCCACTCGAAATGACCACATTATATTTTTTGGCATTTTACAGCCATAAAACTGCAAATCCGCGCGAGTCCCAAATTTTTGTGTGCTATAGCCCATGCCTTCCGCCTTGGGCCCGGATGGATCCGTCGTGGAATCGCCTAATATTTGTTCCGGACATCAAATACGGCGTAAGAAACAATTTCCACCCACTCGAAATGACCACATTATATTTTTTTGGCATTTTACAGCCATAAAACTGCAAATCCGCGCGAGTCCCAAATTTTTGTGTGCTATAGCCCATGCCTTCCGCCTTGGGCCCGGATGGATCCGTCGTGGAATCGCCTAATATTTGTCCCGGACATCAAATACGGCGTAAGAAACAATTTCCACCCACTCGAAATGACCACATTATATTTTTTGGCATTTTACAGCCATAAAACTGCAAATCCGCGCGAGTCCCAAATATTTGTGTGCTATAGCCCATGCCTTCCGCCTTGGGCCCGGATGGATCCGTCGTGGAATCGCCTAATATTTGTCCCGGACATCAAATACGGCCTAAGAAACAATTTGCACCCACTCGAAATGACCACATTATATTTTTTGGCATTTTACAGCCATAAAACTGCAAATCCGCGCGAGTCCCAAATTTTTGTGTGCTATAGCCCATGCCTTCCGCCTTGGGCCCGGATGGATCCGTCGTGGAATCGCCTAATATTTGTCCCGGACATCAAATACGGCGTAAGAAACAATTTCCACCCACTCGAAATGACCACATTATATTTTTTGGCATTTTACAGCCATAAAACTGCAAATCCGCGCGAGTCCCAAATTTTTGTGTGCTATAGCCCATGCCTTCCGCCTTGGGCCCGGATGGATCCGTCGTGGAATCGCCTAATATTTGTCCCGGACATCAAATACGGCGTAAGAAACAATTTCCACCCACTCGAAATGACCACATTATATTTTTTGGCATTTTACAGCCATAAAACTGCAAATCCGCGCGAGTCCCAAATATTTGTGTGCTATAGCCCATGCCTTCCGCCTTGGGCCCGGATGGATCCGTCGTGGAATCGCCTAATATTTGTCCCGGACATCAAATACGGCCTAAGAAACAATTTCCACCCACTCGAAATGACCACATTATATTTTTTGGCATTTTACAGCCATAAAACTGCAAATCCGCGCGAGTCCCAAATTTTTGTGTGCTATAGCCCATGCCTTCCGCCTTGGGCCCGGATGGATCCGTCGTGGAATCGCCTAATATTTGTCCCGGACATCAAATACGGCATAAGAAACAATTTCCACCCACTCGAAATGACCACATTATATTTTTTGGCATTTTACAGCCATAAAACTGCAAATCCGCGCGAGTCCCAAATTTTTGTGTGCTATAGCCCATGCCTTCCGCCTTGGGCCCGGATGGATCCGTCGTGGAATCGCCTAATATTTGTCCCGGACATCAAATACGGCGTAAGAAACAATTTCCACCCACTCGAAATGACCACATTATATTTTTTGGCATTTTACAGCCATAAAACTGCAAATCCGCGCGAGTCCCAAATTTTTGTGTGCTATAGCCCATGCCTTCCGCCTTGGGCCCGGATGGATCCGTCGTGGAATCGCCTAATATTTGTCCCGGACATCAAATACGGCCTAAGAAACAATTTCCACCCACTCGAAATGACCACATTATATTTTTTTGGCATTTTACAGCCATAAAACTGCAAATCCGCGCGAGTCCCAAATATTTGTGTGCTATAGCCCATGCCTTCCGCCTTGGGCCCGGATGGATCCGTCGTGGAATCGCCTAATATTTGTCCCGGACATCAAATACGGCCTAAGAAACAATTTGCACCCACTCGAAATGACCACATTATATTTTTTGGCATTTTACAACCATAAAACTGCAAATCCGCGCGAGTCCCAAATTTTTGTGTGCTATAGCCCATGCCTTCCGCCTTGGGCCCGGATGGATCCGTCGTGGAATCGCCTAATATTTGTCCCGGACATCAAATACGGCCTAAGAAACAATTTCCACCCACTCCGAAATGACCACATTATATTTTTTGGCATTTTACAGCCATAAAACTGCAAATCCGCGCGAGTCCCAAATTTTTGTGTGCTATAGCCCATGCCTTCCGCCTTGGGCCCGGATGGATCCGTCGTGGAATCGCCTAATATTTGTCCCGGACATCAAATACGGCCTAAGAAACAATTTCCACCCACTCGAAATGACCACATTATATTTTTTTGGCATTTTACAGCCATAAAACTGCAAATCCGCGCGAGTCCCAAATTTTTGTGTGCTATAGCCCATGCCTTCCGCCTTGGGCCCGGATGGATCCGTCGTGGAATCGCCTAATATTTGTCCCGGACATCAAATACGGCCTAAGAAACAATTTGCACCCACTCGAAATGACCACATTATATTTTTTGGCATTTTACAGCCATAAAACTGCAAATCCGCGCGAGTCCCAAATTTTTGTGTGCTATAGCCCATGCCTTCCGCCTTGGGCCCGGATGGATCCGTCGTGGAATCGCCTAATATTTGTTCCGGACATCAAATACGGCGTAAGAAACAATTTCCACCCACTCGAAATGACCACATTATATTTTTTTGGCATTTTACAGCCATAAAACTGCAAATCCGCGCGAGTCCCAAATATTTGTGTGCTATAGCCCATGCCTTCCGCCTTGGGCCCGGATGGATCCGTCGTGGAATCGCCTAATATTTGTCCCGGACATCAAATACGGCCTAAGAAACAATTTGCACCCACTCGAAATGACCACATTATATTTTATGGCATTTTACAACCATAAAACTGCAAATCCGCGCGAGTCCCAAATTTTTGTGTGCTATAGCCCATGCCTTCCGCCTTGGGCCCGGATGGATCCGTCGTGGAATCGCCTAATATTTGTCCCGGACATCAAATACGGCGTAAGAAACAATTTCCACCCACTCGAAATGACCACATTATATTTTTTTGGCATTTTACAGCCATAAAACTGCAAATCCGCGCGAGTCCCAAATTTTTGTGTGCTATAGCCCATGCCTTCCGCCTTGGGCCCGGATGGATCCGTCGTGGAATCGCCTAATATTTGTCCCGGACATCAAATACGGCATAAGAAACAATTTCCACCCTCTCGAAATGACCACATTATATTTTTTGGCATTTTACTGCCATAAAACTGCAAATCCGCGCGAGTCCCAAATTTTTGTGTGCTATAGCCCATGCCTTCCGCCTTGGGCCCGGATGGATCCGTCGTGGAATCGCCTAATATTTGTCCCGGACATCAAATACGGCCTAAGAAACAATTTCCACCCACTCGAAATGACCACATTATATTTTTTGGCATTTTACAGCCATAAAACTGCAAATCCGCGCGAGTCCCAAATATTTGTGTGCTATAGCCCATGCCTTCCGCCTTGGGCCCGGATGGATCCGTCGTGGAATCGCCTAATATTTGTCCCGGACATCAAATACGGCCTAAGAAACAATTTGCACCCACTCGAAATGACCACATTATATTTTATGGCATTTTACAACCATAAAACTGCAAATCCGCGCGAGTCCCAAATTTTTGTGTGCTATAGCCCATGCCTTCCGCCTTGGGCCCGGATGGATCCGTCGTGGAATCGCCTAATATTTGTTCCGGACATCAAATACGGCGTAAGAAACAATTTCCACCCACTCGAAATGACCACATTATATTTTTTGGCATTTTACAGCCATAAAACTGCAAATCCGCGCGAGTCCCAAATATTTGTGTGCTATAGCCCATGCCTTCCGCCTTGGGCCCGGATGGATCCGTCGTGGAATCGCCTAATATTTGTCCCGGACATCAAATACGGCCTAAGAAACAATTTGCACCCACTCGAAATGACCACATTATATTTTATGGCATTTTACAACCATTAAACTGCAAATCCGCGCGAGTCCCAAATTTTTGTGTGCTATAGCCCATGCCTTCCGCCTTGGGCCCGGATGGATCCGTCGTGGAATCGCCTAATATTTGTCCCGGACATCAAATACGGCATAAGAAACAATTTCCACCCTCTCGAAATGACCACATTATATTTTTTGGCATTTTACAGCCATAAAACTGCAAATCCGCGCGAGTCCCAAATTTTTGTGTGCTATAGCCCATGCCTTCCGCCTTGGGCCCGGATGGATCCGTCGTGGAATCGCCTAATATTTGTCCCGGACATCAAATACGGCCTAAGAAACAATTTCCACCCACTCGAAATGACCACATTATATTTTTTTGGCATTTTACTGCCATAAAACTGCAAATCCGCGCGAGTCCCAAATTTTTGTGTGCTATAGCCCATGCCTTCCGCCTTGGGCCCGGATGGATCCGTCGTGGAATCGCCTAATATTTGTCCCGGACATCAAATACGGCCTAAGAAACAATTTCCACCCACTCGAAATGACCACATTATATTTTTTTGGCATTTTACAGCCATAAAACTGCAAATCCGCGCGAGTCCCAAATATTTGTGTGCTATAGCCCATGCCTTCCGCCTTGGGCCCGGATGGATCCGTCGTGGAATCGCCTAATATTTGTCCCGGACATCAAATATGGCCTAAGAAACAATTTGCACCCACTCGAAATGACCACATTATATTTTATGGCATTTTACAACCATTAAACTGCAAATCCGCGCGAGTCCCAAATTTTTGTGTGCTATAGCCCATGCCTTCCGCCTTGGGCCCGGATGGATCCGTCGTGGAATCGCCTAATATTTGTCCCGGACATCAAATACGGCCTAAGAAATAATTTCCACCCATCTCGAAATGACCACATTATATTTTTTGGCATTTTACAGCCATAAAACTGCAAATCCGCGCGAGTCCCAAATTTTTGTGTGCTATAGCCCATGCCTTCCGCCTTGGGCCCGGATGGATCCGTCGTGGAATCGCCTAATATTTGTCCCGGACATCAAATACGGCCTAAGAAACAATTTCCACCCACTCGAAATGACCACATTATATTTTTTGGCATTTTACAGCCATAAAACTGCAAATCCGCGCGAGTCCCAAATATTTGTGTGCTATAGCCCATGCCTTCCGCCTTGGGCCCGGATGGATCCGTCGTGGAATCGCCTAATATTTGTCCCGGACATCAAATACGGCCTAAGAAACAATTTGCACCCACTCGAAATGACCACATTATATTTTATGGCATTTTACAACCATTAAACTGCAAATCCGCGCGAGTCCCAAATTTTTGTGTGCTATAGCCCATGCCTTCCGCCTTGGGCCCGGATGGATCCGTCGTGGAATCGCCTAATATTTGTCCCGGACATCAAATACGAAGTAAGAAACAATTTCCACCCTCTCGAAATGACCACATTATATTTTTTTGGCATTTTACAGCCATAAAACTGCAAATCCGCGCGAGTCCCAAATTTTTGTGTGCTATAGCCCATGCCTTCCGCCTTGGGCCCGGATGGATCCGTCGTGGAATCGCCTAATATTTGTCCCGGACATCAAATACGGCATAAGAAACAATTTCCACCCTCTCGAAATGACCACATTATATTTTTTGGCATTTTACTGCCATAAAACTGCAAATCCGCGCGAGTCCCAAATTTTTGTGTGCTATAGCCCATGCCTTCCGCCTTGGGCCCGGATGGATCCGTCGTGGAATCGCCTAATATTTGTCCCGGACATCAAATACGGCCTAAGAAACAATTTCCACCCACTCGAAATGACCACATTATATTTTTTGGCATTTTACAGCCATAAAACTGCAAATCCGCGCGAGTCCCAAATATTTGTGTGCTATAGCCCATGCCTTCCGCCTTGGGCCCGGATGGATCCGTCGTGGAATCGCCTAATATTTGTCCCGGACATCAAATACGGCCTAAGAAACAATTTGCACCCACTCGAAATGACCACATTATATTTTATGGCATTTTACAACCATAAAACTGCAAATCCGCGCGAGTCCCAAATTTTTGTGTGCTGTAGCCCATGCCTTCCACCTTGGGCCCGGATGGATCCGTCGTGGAATCGCCTAATATTTGTTCCGGACATCAAATACGGCGTAAGAAACAATTTCCACCCACTCGAAATGACCACATTATATTTTTTTGGCATTTTACAGCCATAAAACTGCAAATCCGCGCGAGTCCCAAATATTTGTGTGCTATAGCCCATGCCTTCCGCCTTGGGCCCGGATGGATCCGTCGTGGAATCGCCTAATATTTGTCCCGGACATCAAATACGGCCTAAGAAACAATTTGCACCCACTCGAAATGACCACATTATATTTTATGGCATTTTACAACCATTAAACTGCAAATCCGCGCGAGTCCCAAATTTTTGTGTGCTATAGCCCATGCCTTCCGCCTTGGGCCCGGATGGATCCGTCGTGGAATCGCCTAATATTTGTCCCGGACATCAAATACGGCATAAGAAACAATTTCCACCCTCTCGAAATGACCACATTATATTTTTTGGCATTTTACAGCCATAAAACTGCAAATCCGCGCGAGTCCCAAATTTTTGTGTGCTATAGCCCATGCCTTCCCCCTTGGGCCCGGATGGATCCGTCGTGGAATCGCCTAATATTTGTCCCGGACATCAAATACGGCCTAAGAAACAATTTCCACCCACTCGAAATGACCACATTATATTTTTTGGCATTTTACTGCCATAAAACTGCAAATCCGCGCGAGTCCCAAATTTTTGTGTGCTATAGCCCATGCCTTCCGCCTTGGGCCCGGATGGATCCGTCGTGGAATCGCCTAATATTTGTCCCGGACATCAAATACGGCCTAAGAAACAATTTCCACCCACTCGAAATGACCACATTATATTTTTTTGGCATTTTACAGCCATAAAACTGCAAATCCGCGCGAGTCCCAAATATTTGTGTGCTATAGCCCATGCCTTCCGCCTTGGGCCCGGATGGATCCGTCGTGGAATCGCCTAATATTTGTCCCGGACATCAAATATGGCCTAAGAAACAATTTGCACCCACTCGAAATGACCACATTATATTTTATGGCATTTTACAACCATTAAACTGCAAATCCGCGCGAGTCCCAAATTTTTGTGTGCTATAGCCCATGCCTTCCGCCTTGGGCCCGGATGGATCCGTCGTGGAATCGCCTAATATTTGTCCCGGACATCAAATACGGCCTAAGAAATAATTTCCACCCATCCGAAATGACCACATTATATTTTTTGGCATTTTACAGCCATAAAACTGCAAATCCGCGCGAGTCCCAAATTTTTGTGTGCTATAGCCCATGCCTTCCGCCTTGGGCCCGGATGGATCCGTCGTGGAATCGCCTAATATTTGTCCCGGACATCAAATACGGCCTAAGAAACAATTTCCACCCACTAGAAATGACCACATTATATTTTTTGGCATTTTACAGCCATAAAACTGCAAATCCGCGCGAGTCCCAAATATTTGTGTGCTATAGCCCATGCCTTCCGCCTTGGGCCCGGATGGATCCGTCGTGGAATCGCCTAATATTTGTCCCGGACATCAAATACGGCCTAAGAAACAATTTGCACCCACTCGAAATGACCACATTATATTTTATGGCATTTTACAACCATAAAACTGCAAATCCGCGCGAGTCCCAAATTTTTGTGTGCTGTAGCCCATGCCTTCCACCTTGGGCCCGGATGGATCCGTCGTGGAATCGCCTAATATTTGTTCCGGACATCAAATACGGCGTAAGAAACAATTTCCACCCACTCGAAATGACCACATTATATTTTTTTGGCATTTTACAGCCATAAAACTGCAAATCCGCGCGAGTCCCAAATATTTGTGTGCTATAGCCCATGCCTTCCGCCTTGGGCCCGGATGGATCCGTCGTGGAATCGCCTAATATTTGTCCCGGACATCAAATACGGCCTAAGAAACAATTTGCACCCACTCGAAATGACCACATTATATTTTATGGCATTTTACAACCATTAAACTGCAAATCCGCGCGAGTCCCAAATTTTTGCGTGCTATAGCCCATGCCTTCCGCCTTGGGCCCGGATGGATCCGTCGTGGAATCGCCTAATATTTGTCCCGGACATCAAATACGGCCTAAGAAACAATTTCCACCCACTCGAAATGACCACATTATATTTTTTGGCATTTTACAGCCATAAAACTGCAAATCCGCGCGAGTCCCAAATATTTGTGTGCTATAGCCCATGCCTTCCGCCTTGGGCCCGGATGGATCCGTCGTGGAATCGCCTAATATTTGTCCCGGACATCAAATACGGCCTAAGAAACAATTTGCACCCACTCGAAATGACCACATTATATTTTATGGCATTTTACAACCATAAAACTGCAAATCCGCGCGAGTCCCAAATTTTTGTGTGCTGTAGCCCATGCCTTCCACCTTGGGCCCGGATGGATCCGTCGTGGAATCGCCTAATATTTGTTCCGGACATCAAATACGGCGTAAGAAACAATTTCCACCCACTCGAAATGACCACATTATATTTTTTTGGCATTTTACAGCCATAAAACTGCAAATCCGCGCGAGTCCCAAATATTTGTGTGCTATAGCCCATGCCTTCCGCCTTGGGCCCGGATGGATCCGTCGTGGAATCGCCTAATATTTGTCCCGGACATCAAATACGGCCTAAGAAACAATTTGCACCCACTCGAAATGACCACATTATATTTTATGGCATTTTACAACCATTAAACTGCAAATCCGCGCGAGTCCCAAATTTTTGTGTGCTATAGCCCATGCCTTCCGCCTTGGGCCCGGATGGATCCGTCGTGGAATCGCCTAATATTTGTCCCGGACATCAAATACGGCATAAGAAACAATTTCCACCCTCTCGAAATGACCACATTATATTTTTTGGCATTTTACAGCCATAAAACTGCAAATCCGCGCGAGTCCCAAATTTTTGTGTGCTATAGCCCATGCCTTCCCCCTTGGGCCCGGATGGATCCGTCGTGGAATCGCCTAATATTTGTCCCGGACATCAAATACGGCCTAAGAAACAATTTCCACCCACTCGAAATGACCACATTATATTTTTTTGGCATTTTACTGCCATAAAACTGCAAATCCGCGCGAGTCCCAAATTTTTGTGTGCTATAGCCCATGCCTTCCGCCTTGGGCCCGGATGGATCCGTCGTGGAATCGCCTAATATTTGTCCCGGACATCAAATACGGCCTAAGAAACAATTTCCACCCACTCGAAATGACCACATTATATTTTTTGGCATTTTACAGCCATAAAACTGCAAATCCGCGCGAGTCCCAAATATTTGTGTGCTATAGCCCATGCCTTCCGCCTTGGGCCCGGATGGATCCGTCGTGGAATCGCCTAATATTTGTCCCGGACATCAAATATGGCCTAAGAAACAATTTGCACCCACTCGAAATGACCACATTATATTTTATGGCATTTTACAACCATTAAACTGCAAATCCGCGCGAGTCCCAAATTTTTGTGTGCTATAGCCCATGCCTTCCGCCTTGGGCCCGGATGGATCCGTCGTGGAATCGCCTAATATTTGTCCCGGACATCAAATACGGCCTAAGAAATAATTTCCACCCATCCGAAATGACCACATTATATTTTTTGGCATTTTACAGCCATAAAACTGCAAATCCGCGCGAGTCCCAAATTTTTGTGTGCTATAGCCCATGCCTTCCGCCTTGGGCCCGGATGGATCCGTCGTGGAATCGCCTAATATTTGTCCCGGACATCAAATACGGCCTAAGAAACAATTTCCACCCACTCGAAATGACCACATTATATTTTTTTGGCATTTTACAGCCATAAAACTGCAAATCCGCGCGAGTCCCAAATATTTGTGTGCTATAGCCCATGCCTTCCGCCTTGGGCCCGGATGGATCCGTCGTGGAATCGCCTAATATTTGTCCCGGACATCAAATACGGCCTAAGAAACAATTTGCACCCACTCGAAATGACCACATTATATTTTATGGCATTTTACAACCATAAAACTGCAAATCCGCGCGAGTCCCAAATTTTTGTGTGCTGTAGCCCATGCCTTCCACCTTGGGCCCGGATGGATCCGTCGTGGAATCGCCTAATATTTGTTCCGGACATCAAATACGGCGTAAGAAACAATTTCCACCCACTCGAAATGACCACATTATATTTTTTTGGCATTTTACAGCCATAAAACTGCAAATCCGCGCGAGTCCCAAATATTTGTGTGCTATAGCCCATGCCTTCCGCCTTGGGCCCGGATGGATCCGTCGTGGAATCGCCTAATATTTGTCCCGGACATCAAATACGGCCTAAGAAACAATTTGCACCCACTCGAAATGACCACATTATATTTTATGGCATTTTACAACCATTAAACTGCAAATCCGCGCGAGTCCCAAATTTTTGTGTGCTATAGCCCATGCCTTCCGCCTTGGGCCCGGATGGATCCGTCGTGGAATCGCCTAATATTTGTCCCGGACATCAAATACGGCATAAGAAACAATTTCCACCCTCTCGAAATGACCACATTATATTTTTTGGCATTTTACAGCCATAAAACTGCAAATCCGCGCGAGTCCCAAATTTTTGTGTGCTATAGCCCATGCCTTCCCCCTTGGGCCCGGATGGATCCGTCGTGGAATCGCCTAATATTTGTCCCGGACATCAAATACGGCCTAAGAAACAATTTCCACCCACTCGAAATGACCACATTATATTTTTTGGCATTTTACTGCCATAAAACTGCAAATCCGCGCGAGTCCCAAATTTTTGTGTGCTATAGCCCATGCCTTCCGCCTTGGGCCCGGATGGATCCGTCGTGGAATCGCCTAATATTTGTCCCGGACATCAAATACGGCCTAAGAAACAATTTCCACCCACTCGAAATGACCACATTATATTTTTTTGGCATTTTACAGCCATAAAACTGCAAATCCGCGCGAGTCCCAAATATTTGTGTGCTATAGCCCATGCCTTCCGCCTTGGGCCCGGATGGATCCGTCGTGGAATCGCCTAATATTTGTCCCGGACATCAAATATGGCCTAAGAAACAATTTGCACCCACTCGAAATGACCACATTATATTTTATGGCATTTTACAACCATTAAACTGCAAATCCGCGCGAGTCCCAAATTTTTGTGTGCTATAGCCCATGCCTTCCGCCTTGGGCCCGGATGGATCCGTCGTGGAATCGCCTAATATTTGTCCCGGACATCAAATACGGCCTAAGAAATAATTTCCACCCATCCGAAATGACCACATTATATTTTTTGGCATTTTACAGCCATAAAACTGCAAATCCGCGCGAGTCCCAAATTTTTGTGTGCTATAGCCCATGCCTTCCGCCTTGGGCCCGGATGGATCCGTCGTGGAATCGCCTAATATTTGTCCCGGACATCAAATACGGCCTAAGAAACAATTTCCACCCACTCGAAATGACCACATTATATTTTTTGGCATTTTACAGCCATAAAACTGCAAATCCGCGCGAGTCCCAAATATTTGTGTGCTATAGCCCATGCCTTCCGCCTTGGGCCCGGATGGATCCGTCGTGGAATCGCCTAATATTTGTCCCGGACATCAAATACGGCCTAAGAAACAATTTGCACCCACTCGAAATGACCACATTATATTTTATGGCATTTTACAACCATAAAACTGCAAATCCGCGCGAGTCCCAAATTTTTGTGTGCTGTAGCCCATGCCTTCCACCTTGGGCCCGGATGGATCCGTCGTGGAATCGCCTAATATTTGTTCCGGACATCAAATACGGCGTAAGAAACAATTTCCACCCACTCGAAATGACCACATTATATTTTTTTGGCATTTTACAGCCATAAAACTGCAAATCCGCGCGAGTCCCAAATTTTTGTGTGCTATAGCCCATGCCTTCCGCCTTGGGCCCGGATGGATCCGTCGTGGAATCGCCTAATATTTGTCCCGGACATCAAATACGGCCTAAGAAACAATTTGCACCCACTCGAAATGACCACATTATATTTTATGGCATTTTACAACCATTAAACTGCAAATCCGCGCGAGTCCCAAATTTTTGTGTGCTATAGCCCATGCCTTCCGCCTTGGGCCCGGATGGATCCGTCGTGGAATCGCCTAATATTTGTCCCGGACATCAAATACGGCATAAGAAACAATTTCCACCCTCTCGAAATGACCACATTATATTTTTTGGCATTTTACAGCCATAAAACTGCAAATCCGCGCGAGTCCCAAATTTTTGTGTGCTATAGCCCATGCCTTCCCCCTTGGGCCCGGATGGATCCGTCGTGGAATCGCCTAATATTTGTCCCGGACATCAAATACGGCCTAAGAAACAATTTCCACCCACTCGAAATGACCACATTATATTTTTTGGCATTTTACTGCCATAAAACTGCAAATCCGCGCGAGTCCCAAATTTTTGTGTGCTATAGCCCATGCCTTCCGCCTTGGGCCCGGATGGATCCGTCGTGGAATCGCCTAATATTTGTCCCGGACATCAAATACGGCCTAAGAAACAATTTCCACCCACTCGAAATGACCACATTATATTTTTTTGGCATTTTACAGCCATAAAACTGCAAATCCGCGCGAGTCCCAAATATTTGTGTGCTATAGCCCATGCCTTCCGCCTTGGGCCCGGATGGATCCGTCGTGGAATCGCCTAATATTTGTCCCGGACATCAAATATGGCCTAAGAAACAATTTGCACCCACTCGAAATGACCACATTATATTTTATGGCATTTTACAACCATTAAACTGCAAATCCGCGCGAGTCCCAAATTTTTGTGTGCTATAGCCCATGCCTTCCGCCTTGGGCCCGGATGGATCCGTCGTGGAATCGCCTAATATTTGTCCCGGACATCAAATACGGCCTAAGAAATAATTTCCACCCATCCGAAATGACCACATTATATTTTTTGGCATTTTACAGCCATAAAACTGCAAATCCGCGCGAGTCCCAAATTTTTGTGTGCTATAGCCCATGCCTTCCGCCTTGGGCCCGGATGGATCCGTCGTGGAATCGCCTAATATTTGTCCCGGACATCAAATACGGCCTAAGAAACAATTTCCACCCACTCGAAATGACCACATTATATTTTTTTGGCATTTTACAGCCATAAAACTGCAAATCCGCGCGAGTCCCAAATATTTGTGTGCTATAGCCCATGCCTTCCGCCTTGGGCCCGGATGGATCCGTCGTGGAATCGCCTAATATTTGTCCCGGACATCAAATACGGCCTAAGAAACAATTTGCACCCACTCGAAATGACCACATTATATTTTATGGCATTTTACAACCATAAAACTGCAAATCCGCGCGAGTCCCAAATTTTTGTGTGCTGTAGCCCATGCCTTCCACCTTGGGCCCGGATGGATCCGTCGTGGAATCGCCTAATATTTGTTCCGGACATCAAATACGGCGTAAGAAACAATTTCCACCCACTCGAAATGACCACATTATATTTTTTTGGCATTTTACAGCCATAAAACTGCAAATCCGCGCGAGTCCCAAATATTTGTGTGCTATAGCCCATGCCTTCCGCCTTGGGCCCGGATGGATCCGTCGTGGAATCGCCTAATATTTGTCCCGGACATCAAATACGGCCTAAGAAACAATTTGCACCCACTCGAAATGACCACATTATATTTTATGGCATTTTACAACCATTAAACTGCAAATCCGCGCGAGTCCCAAATTTTTGTGTGCTATAGCCCATGCCTTCCGCCTTGGGCCCGGATGGATCCGTCGTGGAATCGCCTAATATTTGTCCCGGACATCAAATACGGCATAAGAAACAATTTCCACCCTCTCGAAATGACCACATTATATTTTTTGGCATTTTACAGCCATAAAACTGCAAATCCGCGCGAGTCCCAAATTTTTGTGTGCTATAGCCCATGCCTTCCCCCTTGGGCCCGGATGGATCCGTCGTGGAATCGCCTAATATTTGTCCCGGACATCAAATACGGTGTAAGAAACAATTTCCACCCTCTCGAAATGACCACATTATATTTTTTGGCATTTTACTGCCATAAAACTGCAAATCCGCGCGAGTCCCAAATTTTTGTGTGCTATAGCCCATGCCTTCCGCCTTGGGCCCGGATGGATCCGTCGTGGAATCGCCTAATATTTGTCCCGGACATCAAATACGGCCTAAGAAACAATTTCCACCCACTCGAAATGACCACATTATATTTTTTTGGCATTTTACAGCCATAAAACTGCAAATCCGCGCGAGTCCCAAATATTTGTGTGCTATAGCCCATGCCTTCCGCCTTGGGCCCGGATGGATCCGTCGTGGAATCGCCTAATATTTGTCCCGGACATCAAATATGGCCTAAGAAACAATTTGCACCCACTCGAAATGACCACATTATATTTTATGGCATTTTACAACCATTAAACTGCAAATCCGCGCGAGTCCCAAATTTTTGTGTGCTATAGCCCATGCCTTCCGCCTTGGGCCCGGATGGATCCGTCGTGGAATCGCCTAATATTTGTCCCGGACATCAAATACGGCATAAGAAACAATTTCCACCCTCTCGAAATGACCACATTATATTTTTTTGGCATTTTACAGCCATAAAACTGCAAATCCGCGCGAGTCCCAAATTTTTGTGTGCTATAGCCCATGCCTTCCGCCTTGGGCCCGGATGGATCCGTCGGGGAATCGCCTAATATTTGTCCCGGACATCAAATACGGCATAAGAAACAATTTCCACCCTCTCGAAATGACCACATTATATTTTTTGGCATTTTACTGCCATAAAACTGCAAATCCGCGCGAGTCCCAAATTTTTGTGTGCTATAGCCCATGCCTTCCGCCTTGGGCCCGGATGGATCCGTCGTGGAATCGCCTAATATTTGTCCCGGACATCAAATACGGCCTAAGAAACAATTTCCACCCACTCGAAATGACCACATTATATTTTTTTGGCATTTTACAGCCATAAAACTGCAAATCCGCGCGAGTCCCAAATATTTGTGTGCTATAGCCCATGCCTTCCGCCTTGGGCCCGGATGGATCCGTCGTGGAATCGCCTAATATTTGTCCCGGACATCAAATACGGCCTAAGAAACAATTTGCACCCACTCGAAATGACCACATTATATTTTATGGCATTTTACAACCATAAAACTGCAAATCCGCGCGAGTCCCAAATTTTTGTGTGCTGTAGCCCATGCCTTCCACCTTGGGCCCGGATGGATCCGTCGTAGAATCGCCTAATATTTGTTCCGGACATCAAATACGGCGTAAGAAACAATTTCCACCCACTCGAAATGACCACATTATATTTTTTTGGCATTTTACAGCCATAAAACTGCAAATCCGCGCGAGTCCCAAATATTTGTGTGCTATAGCCCATGCCTTCCGCCTTGGGCCCGGATGGATCCGTCGTGGAATCGCCTAATATTTGTCCCGGACATCAAATACGGCCTAAGAAACAATTTGCACCCACTCGAAATGACCACATTATATTTTATGGCATTTTACAACCATTAAACTGCAAATCCGCGCGAGTCCCAAATTTTTGTGTGCTATAGCCCATGCCTTCCGCCTTGGGCCCGGATGGATCCGTCGTGGAATCGCCTAATATTTGTCCCGGACATCAAATACGGCATAAGAAACAATTTCCACCCTCTCGAAATGACCACATTATATTTTTTGGCATTTTACAGCCATAAAACTGCAAATCCGCGCGAGTCCCAAATTTTTGTGTGCTATAGCCCATGCCTTCCCCCTTGGGCCCGGATGGATCCGTCGTGGAATCGCCTAATATTTGTCCCGGACATCAAATACGGTGTAAGAAACAATTTCCACCCTCTCGAAATGACCACATTATATTTTTTGGCATTTTACTGCCATAAAACTGCAAATCCGCGCGAGTCCCAAATTTTTGTGTGCTATAGCCCATGCCTTCCGCCTTGGGCCCGGATGGATCCGTCGTGGAATCGCCTAATATTTGTCCCGGACATCAAATACGGCCTAAGAAACAATTTCCACCCACTCGAAATGACCACATTATATTTTTTTGGCATTTTACAGCCATAAAACTGCAAATCCGCGCGAGTCCCAAATATTTGTGTGCTATAGCCCATGCCTTCCGCCTTGGGCCCGGATGGATCCGTCGTGGAATCGCCTAATATTTGTCCCGGACATCAAATATGGCCTAAGAAACAATTTGCACCCACTCGAAATGACCACATTATATTTTATGGCATTTTACAACCATTAAACTGCAAATCCGCGCGAGTCCCAAATTTTTGTGTGCTATAGCCCATGCCTTCCGCCTTGGGCCCGGATGGATCCGTCGTGGAATCGCCTAATATTTGTCCCGGACATCAAATACGGCATAAGAAACAATTTCCACCCTCTCGAAATGACCACATTATATTTTTTGGCATTTTACAGCCATAAAACTGCAAATCCGCGCGAGTCCCAAATTTTTGTGTGCTATAGCCCATGCCTTCCCCCTTGGGCCCGGATGGATCCGTCGTGGAATCGCCTAATATTTGTCCCGGACATCAAATACGGTGTAATAAACAATTTCCACCCTCTCGAAATGACCACATTATATTTTTTGGCATTTTACTGCCATAAAACTGCAAATCCGCGCGAGTCCCAAATTTTTGTGTGCTATAGCCCATGCCTTCCGCCTTGGGCCCGGATGGATCCGTCGTGGAATCGCCTAATATTTGTCCCGGACATCAAATACGGCCTAAGAAACAATTTCCACCCACTCGAAATGACCACATTATATTTTTTTGGCATTTTACAGCCATAAAACTGCAAATCCGCGCGAGTCCCAAATATTTGTGTGCTATAGCCCATGCCTTCCGCCTTGGGCCCGGATGGATCCGTCGTGGAATCGCCTAATATTTGTCCCGGACATCAAATACGGCCTAAGAAACAATTTGCACCCACTCGAAATGACCACATTATATTTTATGGCATTTTACAACCATTAAACTGCAAATCCGCGCGAGTCCCAAATTTTTGTGTGCTATAGCCCATGCCTTCCGCCTTGGGCCCGGATGGATCCGTCGTGGAATCGCCTAATATTTGTCCCGGACATCAAATACGAAGTAAAAAACAATTTCCACCCTCTCGAAATGACCACATTATATTTTTTTGGCATTTTACAGCCATAAAACTGCAAATCCGCGCGAGTCCCAAATTTTTGTGTGCTATAGCCCATGCCTTCCCCCTTGGGCCCGGATGGATCCGTCGTGGAATCGCCTAATATTTGTCCCGGACATCAAATACGGCATAAGAAACAATTTCCACCCTCTCGAAATGACCACATTATATTTTTTGGCATTTTACTGCCATAAAACTGCAAATCCGCGCGAGTCCCAAATTTTTGTGTGCTATAGCCCATGCCTTCCGCCTTGGGCCCGGATGGATCCGTCGTGGAATCGCCTAATATTTGTCCCGGACATCAAATACGGCCTAAGAAACAATTTCCACCCACTCGAAATGACCACATTATATTTTTTTGGCATTTTACAGCCATAAAACTGCAAATCCGCGCGAGTCCCAAATATTTGTGTGCTATAGCCCATGCCTTCCGCCTTGGGCCCGGATGGATCCGTCGTGGAATCGCCTAATATTTGTCCCGGACATCAAATACGGCCTAAGAAACAATTTGCACCCACTCGAAATGACCACATTATATTTTATGGCATTTTACAACCATAAAACTGCAAATCCGCGCGAGTCCCAAATTTTTGTGTGCTGTAGCCCATGCCTTCCACCTTGGGCCCGGATGGATCCGTCGTGGAATCGCCTAATATTTGTTCCGGACATCAAATACGGCGTAAGAAACAATTTCCACCCACTCGAAATGACCACATTATATTTTTTGGCATTTTACAGCCATAAAACTGCAAATCCGCGCGAGTCCCAAATATTTGTGTGCTATAGCCCATGCCTTCCGCCTTGGGCCCGGATGGATCCGTCGTGGAATCGCCTAATATTTGTCCCGGACATCAAATACGGCCTAAGAAACAATTTGCACCCACTCGAAATGACCACATTATATTTTATGGCATTTTACAACCATTAAACTGCAAATCCGCGCGAGTCCCAAATTTTTGTGTGCTATAGCCCATGCCTTCCGCCTTGGGCCCGGATGGATCCGTCGTGGAATCGCCTAATATTTGTCCCGGACATCAAATACGGCATAAGAAACAATTTCCACCCTCTCGAAATGACCACATTATATTTTTTGGCATTTTACAGCCATAAAACTGCAAATCCGCGCGAGTCCCAAATTTTTGTGTGCTATAGCCCATGCCTTCCCCCTTGGGCCCGGATGGATCCGTCGTGGAATCGCCTAATATTTGTCCCGGACATCAAATACGGTGTAAGAAACAATTTCCACCCTCTCGAAATGACCACATTATATTTTTTGGCATTTTACTGCCATAAAACTGCAAATCCGCGCGAGTCCCAAATTTTTGTGTGCTATAGCCCATGCCTTCCGCCTTGGGCCCGGATGGATCCGTCGTGGAATCGCCTAATATTTGTCCCGGACATCAAATACGGCCTAAGAAACAATTTCCACCCACTCGAAATGACCACATTATATTTTTTGGCATTTTACAGCCATAAAACTGCAAATCCGCGCGAGTCCCAAATATTTGTGTGCTATAGCCCATGCCTTCCGCCTTGGGCCCGGATGGATCCGTCGTGGAATCGCCTAATATTTGTCCCGGACATCAAATATGGCCTAAGAAACAATTTGCACCCACTCGAAATGACCACATTATATTTTATGGCATTTTACAACCATTAAACTGCAAATCCGCGCGAGTCCCAAATTTTTGTGTGCTATAGCCCATGCCTTCCGCCTTGGGCCCGGATGGATCCGTCGTGGAATCGCCTAATATTTGTCCCGGACATCAAATACGGCATAAGAAACAATTTCCACCCTCTCGAAATGACCACATTATATTTTTTGGCATTTTACAGCCATAAAACTGCAAATCCGCGCGAGTCCCAAATTTTTGTGTGCTATAGCCCATGCCTTCCCCCTTGGGCCCGGATGGATCCGTCGGGGAATCGCCTAATATTTGTCCCGGACATCAAATACGGCATAAGAAACAATTTCCACCCTCTCGAAATGACCACATTATATTTTTTGGCATTTTACTGCCATAAAACTGCAAATCCGCGCGAGTCCCAAATTTTTGTGTGCTATAGCCCATGCCTTCCGCCTTGGGCCCGGATGGATCCGTCGTGGAATCGCCTAATATTTGTCCCGGACATCAAATACGGCCTAAGAAACAATTTCCACCCACTCGAAATGACCACATTATATTTTTTTGGCATTTTACAGCCATAAAACTGCAAATCCGCGCGAGTCCCAAATATTTGTGTGCTATAGCCCATGCCTTCCGCCTTGGGCCCGGATGGATCCGTCGTGGAATCGCCTAATATTTGTCCCGGACATCAAATACGGCCTAAGAAACAATTTGCACCCACTCGAAATGACCACATTATATTTTATGGCATTTTACAACCATAAAACTGCAAATCCGCGCGAGTCCCAAATTTTTGTGTGCTGTAGCCCATGCCTTCCACCTTGGGCCCGGATGGATCCGTCGTAGAATCGCCTAATATTTGTTCCGGACATCAAATACGGCGTAAGAAACAATTTCCACCCACTCGAAATGACCACATTATATTTTTTTGGCATTTTACAGCCATAAAACTACAAATCCGCGCGAGTCCCAAATATTTGTGTGCTATAGCCCATGCCTTCCGCCTTGGGCCCGGATGGATCTGTCGTGGAATCGCCTAATATTTGTCCCGGACATCAAATATGGCCTAAGAAACAATTTGCACCCACTCGAAATGACCACATTATATTTTATGGCATTTTACAACCATTAAACTGCAAATCCGCGCGAGTCCCAAATTTTTGTGTGCTATAGCCCATGCCTTCCGCCTTGGGCCCGGATGGATCCGTCGTGGAATCGCCTAATATTTGTCCCGGACATCAAATACGGCATAAGAAACAATTTCCACCCTCTCGAAATGACCACATTATATTTTTTTGGCATTTTACATCCATAAAACTGCAAATCCGCGCGAGTCCCAAATATTTGTGTGCTATAGCCCATGCCTTCCCCCTTGGGCCCGGATGGATCCGTCGTGGAATCGCCTAATATTTGTCCCGGACATCAAATACGGCATAAGAAACAATTTCCACCCTCTCGAAATGACCACATTATATTTTTTGGCATTTTACAGCCATAAAACTGCAAATCCGCGCGAGTCCCAAATTTTTGTGTGCTGTAGCCCATGCCTTCCACCTTGGGCCCGGATGGATCCGTCGTGGAATCGCCTAATATTTGTTCCGGACATCAAATACGGCGTAAGAAACAATTTCCACCCACTCGAAATGACCACATTATATTTTTTTGGCATTTTACAGCCATAAAACTGCAAATCCGCGCGAGTCCCAAATTTTTGTGTGCTATAGCCCATGCCTTCCGCCTTGGGCCCGGATGGATCCGTCGTGGAATCGCCTAATATTTGTTCCGGACATCAAATACGGCGTAAGAAACAATTTCCACCCACTCGAAATGACCACATTATATTTTTTTGGCATTTTACAGCCATAAAACTGCAAATCCGCGCGAGTCCCAAATATTTGTGTGCTATAGCCCATGCCTTCCGCCTTGGGCCCGGATGGATCCGTCGTGGAATCGCCTAATATTTGTTCCGGACATCAAATACGGCGTAAGAAACAATTTCCACCCACTCGAAATGACCACATTATATTTTTTGGCATTTTACAGCCATAAAACTGCAAATCCGCGCGAGTCCCAAATTTTTGTGTGCTGTAGCCCATGCCTTCCACCTTGGGCCCGGATGGATCCGTCGTGGAATCGCCTAATATTTGTTCCGGACATCAAATACGGCGTAAGAAACAATTTCCACCCACTCGAAATGACCACATTATATTTTATGGCATTTTACAACCATAAAACTGCAAATCCGCGCGAGTCCCAAATATTTGTGTGCTATAGCCCATGCCTTCCGCCTTGGGCCCGGATGGATCCGTCGTGGAATCGCCTAATATTTGTCCCGGACATCAAATACGGCCTAAGAAACAATTTGCACCCACTCGAAATGACCACATTATATTTTATGGCATTTTACAACCATTAAACTGCAAATCCGCGCGAGTCCCAAATTTTTGTGTGCTATAGCCCATGCCTTCCGCCTTGGGCCCGGATGGATCCGTCGTGGAATCGCCTAATATTTGTCCCGGACATCAAATACGGCATAAGAAACAATTTCCACCCACTCGAAATGACCACATTATATTTTTTTGGCATTTTACAGCCATAAAACTGCAAATCCGCGCGAGTCCCAAATTTTTGTGTGCTATAGCCCATGCCTTCCGCCTTGGGCCCGGATGGATCCGTCGTGGAATCGCCTAATATTTGTCCCGGACATCAAATACGGCATAAGAAACAATTTCCACCCTCTCGAAATGACCACATTATATTTTTTGGCATTTTACAGCCATAAAACTGCAAATCCGCGCGAGTCCCAAATTTTTGTGTGCTGTAGCCCATGCCTTCCACCTTGGGCCCGGATGGATCCGTCGTGGAATCGCCTAATATTTGTTCCGGACATCAAATACGGCGTAAGAAACAATTTCCACCCACTCGAAATGACCACATTATATTTTTTTGGCATTTTACAGCCATAAAACTGCAAATCCGCGCGAGTCCCAAATATTTGTGTGCTATAGCCCATGCCTTCCGCCTTGGGCCCGGATGGATCCGTCGTGGAATCGCCTAATATTTGTCCCGGACATCAAATACGGCCTAAGAAACAATTTGCACCCACTCGAAATGACCACATTATATTTTATGGCATTTTACAACCATTAAACTGCAAATCCGCGCGAGTCCCAAATTTTTGTGTGCTATAGCCCATGCCTTCCGCCTTGGGCCCGGATGGATCCGTCGTGGAATCGCCTAATATTTGTTCCGGACATCAAATACGGCGTAAGAAACAATTTCCACCCACTCGAAATGACCACATTATATTTTTTTGGCATTTTACAGCCATAAAACTGCAAATCCGCGCGAGTCCCAAATATTTGTGTGCTATAGCCCATGCCTTCCGCCTTGGGCCCGGATGGATCCGTCGTGGAATCGCCTAATATTTGTCCCGGACATCAAATACGGCCTAAGAAACAATTTGCACCCACTCGAAATGACCACATTATATTTTATGGCATTTTACAACCATTAAACTGCAAATCCGCGCGAGTCCCAAATTTTTGTGTGCTATAGCCCATGCCTTCCGCCTTGGGCCCGGATGGATCCGTCGTGGAATCGCCTAATATTTGTTCCGGACATCAAATACGGCGTAAGAAACAATTTCCACCCACTCGAAATGACCACATTATATTTTTTTGGCATTTTACAGCCATAAAACTGCAAATCCGCGCGAGTCCCAAATTTTTGTGTGCTATAGCCCATGCCTTCCGCCTTGGGCCCGGATGGATCCGTCGTGGAATCGCCTAATATTTGTCCCGGACATCAAATACGGCCTAAGAAACAATTTCCACCCACTCGAAATGACCACATTATATTTTATGGCATTTTACAACCATAAAACTGCAAATCCGCGCGAGTCCCAAATTTTTGTGTGCTGTAGCCCATGCCTTCCGCCTTGGGCCCGGATGGATCCGTCGTGGAATCGCCTAATATTTGTTCCGGACATCAAATACGGCGTAAGAAACAATTTCCACCCACTCGAAATGACCACATTATATTTTTTTGGCATTTTACAGCCATAAAACTGCAAATCCGCGCGAGTCCCAAATATTTGTGTGCTATAGCCCATGCCTTCCGCCTTGGGCCCGGATGGATCCGTCGTGGAATCGCCTAATATTTGTCCCGGACATCAAATACGGCCTAAGAAACAATTTGCACCCACTCGAAATGACCACATTATATTTTATGGCATTTTACAACCATTAAACTGCAAATCCGCGCGAGTCCCAAATTTTTGTGTGCTATAGCCCATGCCTTCCGCCTTGGGCCCGGATGGATCCGTCGTGGAATCGCCTAATATTTGTCCCGGACATCAAATACGGCATAAGAAACAATTTCCACCATCTCGAAATGACCACATTATATTTTTTGGCATTTTACAGCCATAAAACTGCAAATCCGCGCGAGTCCCAAATTTTTGTGTGCTATAGCCCATGCCTTCCGCCTTGGGCCCGGATGGATCCGTCGTGGAATCGCCTAATATTTGTCCCGGACATCAAATACGGCCTAAGAAACAATTTGCACCCACTCGAAATGACCACATTATATTTTATGGCATTTTACAACCATTAAACTGCAAATCCGCGCGAGTCCCAAATTTTTGTGTGCTATAGCCCATGCCTTCCGCCTTGGGCCCGGATGGATCCGTCGTGGAATCGCCTAATATTTGTCCCGGACATCAAATACGGCATAAGAAACAATTTCCACCATCTCGAAATGACCACATTATATTTTTTGGCATTTTACAGCCATAAAACTGCAAATCCGCGCGAGTCCCAAATTTTTGTGTGCTATAGCCCATGCCTTCCGCCTTGGGCCCGGATGGATCCGTCGTGGAATCGCCTAATATTTGTCCCGGACATCAAATACGGCATAAGAAACAATTTCCACCCACTCGAAATGACCACATTATATTTTTTTGGCATTTTACAGCCATAAAACTGCAAATCCGCGCGAGTCCCAAATTTTTGTGTGCTATAGCCCATGCCTTCCGCCTTGGGCCCGGATGGATCCGTCGTGGAATCGCCTAATATTTGTCCCGGACATCAAATACGGCATAAGAAACAATTTCCACCCTCTCGAAATGACCACATTATATTTTTTGGCATTTTACAGCCATAAAACTGCAAATCCGCGCGAGTCCCAAATTTTTGTGTGCTGTAGCCCATGCCTTCCACCTTGGGCCCGGATGGATCCGTCGTGGAATCGCCTAATATTTGTTCCGGACATCAAATACGGCGTAAGAAACAATTTCCACCCACTCGAAATGACCACATTATATTTTTTTGGCATTTTACAGCCATAAAACTGCAAATCCGCGCGAGTCCCAAATATTTGTGTGCTATAGCCCATGCCTTCCGCCTTGGGCCCGGATGGATCCGTCGTGGAATCGCCTAATATTTGTCCCGGACATCAAATACGGCCTAAGAAACAATTTGCACCCACTCGAAATGACCACATTATATTTTATGGCATTTTACAACCATTAAACTGCAAATCCGCGCGAGTCCCAAATTTTTGTGTGCTATAGCCCATGCCTTCCGCCTTGGGCCCGGATGGATCCGTCATGGAATCGCCTAATATTTGTTCCGGACATCAAATACGGCGTAAGAAACAATTTCCACCCACTCGAAATGACCACATTATATTTTTTTGGCATTTTACAGCCATAAAACTGCAAATCCGCGCGAGTCCCAAATTTTTGTGTGCTATAGCCCATGCCTTCCGCCTTGGGCCCGGATGGATCCGTCGTGGAATCGCCTAATATTTGTCCCGGACATCAAATACGGCCTAAGAAACAATTTCCACCCACTCGAAATGACCACATTATATTTTATGGCATTTTACAACCATAAAACTGCAAATCCGCGCGAGTCCCAAATTTTTGTGTGCTGTAGCCCATGCCTTCCACCTTGGGCCCGGATGGATCCGTCGTGGAATCGCCTAATATTTGTTCCGGACATCAAATACGGCGTAAGAAACAATTTCCACCCACTCGAAATGACCACATTATATTTTTTTGGCATTTTACAGCCATAAAACTGCAAATCCGCGCGAGTCCCAAATATTTGTGTGCTATAGCCCATGCCTTCCGCCTTGGGCCCGGATGGATCCGTCGTGGAATCGCCTAATATTTGTCCCGGACATCAAATACGGCCTAAGAAACAATTTCCACCCACTCGAAATGACCACATTATATTTTATGGCATTTTACAACCATAAAACTGAAAATCCGCGCGAGTCCCAAATTTTTGTGTGCTGTAGCCCATGCCTTCCACCTTGGGCCCGGATGGATCCGTCGTGGAATCGCCTAATATTTGTTCCGGACATCAAATACGGCGTAAGAAACAATTTCCACCCACTCGAAATGACCACATTATATTTTTTTGGCATTTTACAGCCATAAAACTGCAAATCCGCGCGAGTCCCAAATTTTTGTGTGCTGTAGCCCATGCCTTCCGCCTTGGGCCCGGATGGATCCGTCGTGGAATCGCCTAATATTTGTTCCGGACATCAAATACGGCGTAAGAAACAATTTCCACCCACTCGAAATGACCACATTATATTTTTTTGGCATTTTACAGCCATAAAACTGCAAATCCGCGCGAGTCCCAAATATTTGTGTGCTATAGCCCATGCCTTCCGCCTTGGGCCCGGATGGATCCGTCGTGGAATCGCCTAATATTTGTCCCGGACATCAAATACGGCCTAAGAAACAATTTGCACCCACTCGAAATGACCACATTATATTTTATGGCATTTTACAACCATTAAACTGCAAATCCGCGCGAGTCCCAAATTTTTGTGTGCTATAGCCCATGCCTTCCGCCTTGGGCCCGGATGGATCCGTCGTGGAATCGCCTAATATTTGTCCCGGACATCAAATACGGCATAAGAAACAATTTCCACCATCTCGAAATGACCACATTATATTTTTTGGCATTTTACAGCCATAAAACTGCAAATCCGCGCGAGTCCCAAATTTTTGTGTGCTATAGCCCATGCCTTCCGCCTTGGGCCCGGATGGATCCGTCGTGGAATCGCCTAATATTTGTCCCGGACATCAAATACGGCCTAAGAAACAATTTGCACCCACTCGAAATGACCACATTATATTTTATGGCATTTTACAACCATTAAACTGCAAATCCGCGCGAGTCCCAAATTTTTGTGTGCTATAGCCCATGCCTTCCGCCTTGGGCCCGGATGGATCCGTCGTGGAATCGCCTAATATTTGTCCCGGACATCAAATACGGCATAAGAAACAATTTCCACCATCTCGAAATGACCACATTATATTTTTTGGCATTTTACAGCCATAAAACTGCAAATCCGCGCGAGTCCCAAATTTTTGTGTGCTATAGCCCATGCCTTCCGCCTTGGGCCCGGATGGATCCGTCGTGGAATCGCCTAATATTTGTCCCGGACATCAAATACGGCATAAGAAACAATTTCCACCCACTCGAAATGACCACATTATATTTTTTTGGCATTTTACAGCCATAAAACTGCAAATCCGCGCGAGTCCCAAATTTTTGTGTGCTATAGCCCATGCCTTCCGCCTTGGGCCCGGATGGATCCGTCGTGGAATCGCCTAATATTTGTCCCGGACATCAAATACGGCATAAGAAACAATTTCCACCATCTCGAAATGACCACATTATATTTTTTGGCATTTTACAGCCATAAAACTGCAAATCCGCGCGAGTCCCAAATTTTTGTGTGCTATAGCCCATGCCTTCCGCCTTGGGCCCGGATGGATCCGTCGTGGAATCGCCTAATATTTGTCCCGGACATCAAATACGGCATAAGAAACAATTTCCACCCACTCGAAATGACCACATTATATTTTTTTGGCATTTTACAGCCATAAAACTGCAAATCCGCGCGAGTCCCAAATTTTTGTGTGCTATAGCCCATGCCTTCCGCCTTGGGCCCGGATGGATCCGTCGTGGAATCGCCTAATATTTGTCCCGGACATCAAATACGGCATAAGAAACAATTTCCACCCTCTCGAAATGACCACATTATATTTTTTGGCATTTTACAGCCATAAAACTGCAAATCCGCGCGAGTCCCAAATTTTTGTGTGCTGTAGCCCATGCCTTCCACCTTGGGCCCGGATGGATCCGTCGTGGAATCGCCTAATATTTGTTCCGGACATCAAATACGGCGTAAGAAACAATTTCCACCCACTCGAAATGACCACATTATATTTTTTTGGCATTTTACAGCCATAAAACTGCAAATCCGCGCGAGTCCCAAATATTTGTGTGCTATAGCCCATGCCTTCCGCCTTGGGCCCGGATGGATCCGTCGTGGAATCGTCTAATATTTGTCCCGGACATCAAATACGGCGTAAGAAACAGTTTCCACCCACTCGAAATGACCACATTATATTTTATGGCATTTTACAACCATAAAACTGCAAATCCGCGCGAGTCCCAAATATTTGTGTGCTATAGCCCATGCCTTCCGCCTTGGGCCCGGATGGATCCGTCGTGGAATCGCCTAATATTTGTCCCGGACATCAAATACGGCCTAAGAAACAATTTGCACCCACTCGAAATGACCACATTATATTTTATGGCATTTTACAACCATTAAACTGCAAATCCGCGCGAGTCCCAAATTTTTGTGTGCTATAGCCCATGCCTTCCGCCTTGGGCCCGGATGGATCCGTCGTGGAATCGCCTAATATTTGTCCCGGACATCAAATACGGCATAAGAAACAATTTCCACCATCTCGAAATGACCACATTATATTTTTTGGCATTTTACAGCCATAAAACTGCAAATCCGCGCGAGTCCCAAATTTTTGTGTGCTATAGCCCATGCCTTCCGCCTTGGGCCCGGATGGATCCGTCGTGGAATCGCCTAATATTTGTCCCGGACATCAAATACGGCCTAAGAAACAATTTGCACCCACTCGAAATGACCACATTATATTTTATGGCATTTTACAACCATTAAACTGCAAATCCGCGCGAGTCCCAAATTTTTGTGTGCTATATCCCATGCCTTCCGCCTTGGGCCCGGATGGATCCGTCGTGGAATCGCCTAATATTTGTCCCGGACATCAAATACGGCATAAGAAACAATTTCCACCATCTCGAAATGACCACATTATATTTTTTGGCATTTTACAGCCATAAAACTGCAAATCCGCGCGAGTCCCAAATTTTTGTGTGCTATAGCCCATGCCTTCCGCCTTGGGCCCGGATGGATCCGTCGTGGAATCGCCTAATATTTGTCCCGGACATCAAATACGGCCTAAGAAACAATTTGCACCCACTCGAAATGACCACATTATATTTTATGGCATTTTACAACCATTAAACTGCAAATCCGCGCGAGTCCCAAATTTTTGTGTGCTATAGCCCATGCCTTCCGCCTTGGGCCCGGATGGATCCGTCGTGGAATCGCCTAATATTTGTCCCGGACATCAAATACGGCATAAGAAACAATTTCCACCATCTCGAAATGACCACATTATATTTTATGGCATTTTACAGCCATTAAACTGCAAATCCGCGCGAGTCCCAAATTTTTGTGTGCTATAGCCCATGCCTTCCGCCTTGGGCCCGGATGGATCCGTCGTGGAATCGCCTAATATTTGTCCCGGACATCAAATACGGCATAAGAAACAATTTCCACCCACTCGAAATGACCACATTATATTTTTTTGGCATTTTACAGCCATAAAACTGCAAATCCGCGCGAGTCCCAAATTTTTGTGTGCTATAGCCCATGCCTTCCGCCTTGGGCCCGGATGGATCCGTCGTGGAATCGCCTAATATTTGTCCCGGACATCAAATACGGCATAAGAAACAATTTCCACCCTCTCGAAATGACCACATTATATTTTTTGGCATTTTACAGCCATAAAACTGCAAATCCGCGCGAGTCCCAAATTTTTGTGTGCTGTAGCCCATGCCTTCCACCTTGGGCCCGGATGGATCCGTCGTGGAATCGCCTAATATTTGTTCCGGACATCAAATACGGCGTAAGAAACAATTTCCACCCACTCGAAATGACCACATTATATTTTTTTGGCATTTTACAGCCATAAAACTGCAAATCCGCGCGAGTCCCAAATATTTGTGTGCTATAGCCCATGCCTTCCGCCTTGGGCCCGGATGGATCCGTCGTGGAATCGCCTAATATTTGTCCCGGACATCAAATACGGCCTAAGAAACAATTTGCACCCACTCGAAATGACCACATTATATTTTATGGCATTTTACAACCATTAAACTGCAAATCCGCGCGAGTCCCAAATTTTTGTGTGCTATAGCCCATGCCTTCCGCCTTGGGCCCGGATGGATCCGTCGTGGAATCGCCTAATATTTGTTCCGGACATCAAATACGGCGTAAGAAACAATTTCCACCCACTCGAAATGACCACATTATAATTTTTTTGGCATTTTACAGCCATAAAACTGCAAATCCGCGCGAGTCCCAAATTTTTGTGTGCTATAGCCCATGCCTTCCGCCTTGGGCCCGGATGGATCCGTCGTGGAATCGCCTAATATTTGTCCCGGACATCAAATACGGCCTAAGAAACAATTTCCACCCACTCGAAATGACCACATTATATTTTATGGCATTTTACAACCATAAAACTGCAAATCCGCGCGAGTCCCAAATTTTTGTGTGCTGTAGCCCATGCCTTCCACCTTGGGCCCGGATGGATCCGTCGTGGAATCGCCTAATATTTGTTCCGGACATCAAATACGGCGTAAGAAACAATTTCCACCCACTCGAAATGACCACATTATATTTTTTTGGCATTTTACAGCCATAAAACTGCAAATCCGCGCGAGTCCCAAATATTTGTGTGCTATAGCCCATGCCTTCCGCCTTGGGCCCGGATGGATCCGTCGTGGAATCGCCTAATATTTGTCCCGGACATCAAATACGGCCTAAGAAACAATTTGCACCCACTCGAAATGACCACATTATATTTTATGGCATTTTACAACCATTAAACTGCAAATCCGCGCGAGTCCCAAATTTTTGTGTGCTATAGCCCATGCCTTCCGCCTTGGGCCCGGATGGATCCGTCGTGGAATCGCCTAATATTTGTCCCGGACATCAAATACGGCATAAGAAACAATTTCCACCCTCTCGAAATGACCACATTATATTTTTTGGCATTTTACAGCCATAAAACTGCAAATCCGCGCGAGTCCCAAATTTTTGTGTGCTGTAGCCCATGCCTTCCACCTTGGGCCCGGATGGATCCGTCGTGGAATCGCCTAATATTTGTTCCGGACATCAAATACGGCGTAAGAAACAATTTCCACCCACTCGAAATGACCACATTATATTTTTTTGGCATTTTACAGCCATAAAACTGCAAATCCGCGCGAGTCCCAAATATTTGTGTGCTATAGCCCATGCCTTCCGCCTTGGGCCCGGATGGATCCGTCGTGGAATCGCCTAATATTTGTCCCGGACATCAAATACGGCGTAAGAAACAATTTCCACCCACTCGAAATGACCACATTATATTTTTTGGCATTTTACAGCCATAAAACTGCAAATCCGCGCGAGTCCCAAATATTTGTGTGCTATAGCCCATGCCTTCCGCCTTGGGCCCGGATGGATCCGTCGTGGAATCGCCTAATATTTGTCCCGGACATCAAATACGGCCTAAGAAACAATTTGCACCCACTCGAAATGACCACATTATATTTTATGGCATTTTACAACCATTAAACTGCAAATCCGCGCGAGTCCCAAATTTTTGTGTGCTATAGCCCATGCCTTCCGCCTTGGGCCCGGATGGATCCGTCGTGGAATCGCCTAATATTTGTTCCGGACATCAAATACGGCGTAAGAAACAATTTCCACCCACTCGAAATGACCACATTATATTTTTTTGGCATTTTACAGCCATAAAACTGCAAATCCGCGCGAGTCCCAAATTTTTGTGTGCTATAGCCCATGCCTTCCGCCTTGGGCCCGGATGGATCCGTCGTGGAATCGCCTAATATTTGTCCCGGACATCAAATACGGCCTAAGAAACAATTTCCACCCACTCGAAATGACCACATTATATTTTATGGCATTTTACAACCATAAAACTGCAAATCCGCGCGAGTCCCAAATTTTTGTGTGCTGTAGCCCATGCCTTCCACCTTGGGCCCGGATGGATCCGTCGTGGAATCGCCTAATATTTGTTCCGGACATCAAATACGGCATAAGAAACAATTTCCACCCTCTCGAAATGACCACATTATATTTTTTGGCATTTTACAGCCATAAAACTGCAAATCCGCGCGAGTCCCAAATTTTTGTGTGCTATAGCCCATGCCTTCCGCCTTGGGCCCGGATGGATCCATCGTGGAATCGCCTAATATTTGTTCCGGACATCAAATACGGCATAAGAAACAATTTCCACCCACTCGAAATGACCACATTTTATTTTATGGCATTTTACAGCCATAAAACTGCAAATCCGCGCGAGTCCCAAATTTTTGTGTGCTATAGCCCATGCCTTCCGCCTTGGGCCCGGATGGATCCGTCGTGGAATCGCCTAATATTTGTCCCGGACATCAAATACGGCCTAAGAAACAATTTGCACCCTCTCGAAATGACCACATTATATTTTTTGGCATTTTGCTGCCATAAAACTGCAAATCCGCGCGAGTCCCAAATTTTTGTGTGCTATAGCCCATGCCTTCCGCCTTGGTCCCGGATGGATCCGTCGTGGAATCGCCTAATATTTGTCCCGGACATCAAATACGGCATAAGAAACAATTTCCACCCTCTCGAAATGACCACATTATATTTTTTGGCATTTTACAGCCATAAAACTGCAAATCCGCGCGAGTCCCAAATTTTTGTGTGCTATAGCCCATGCATTCCGCCTTGGGCCCGGATGGATCCGTCGTGGAATCGCCTAATATTTGTTCCGGACATCAAATACGGCATAAGAAACAATTTCCACCCTCTCGAAATGACCACATTATATTTTTTGGCATTTTACAGCCATAAAACTGCAAATCCGCGCGAGTCCCAAATTTTTGTGTGCTATAGCCCATGCCTTCCGCCTTGGGCCCGGATGGATCCATCGTGGAATCGCCTAATATTTGTTCCGGACATCAAATACGGCATAAGAAACAATTTCCACCCACTCGAAATGACCACATTTTATTTTATGGCATTTTACAGCCATAAAACTGCAAATCCGCGCGAGTCCCAAATTTTTGTGTGCTATAGCCCATGCCTTCCGCCTTGGGCCCGGATGGATCCGTCGTGGAATCGCCTAATATTTGTCCCGGACATCAAATACGGCCTAAGAAACAATTTGCACCCTCTCGAAATGACCACATTATATTTTTTGGCATTTTGCTGCCATAAAACTGCAAATCCGCGCGAGTCCCAAATTTTTGTGTGCTATAGCCCATGCCTTCCGCCTTGGTCCCGGATGGATCCGTCGTGGAATCGCCTAATATTTGTCCCGGACATCAAATACGGCCTAAGAAACAATTTGCACCCTCTCGAAATGACCACATTATATTTTTTGGCATTTTGCTGCCATAAAACTGCAAATCCGCGCGAGTCCCAAATTTTTGTGTGCTATAGCCCATGCCTTCCGCCTTGGGCCCGGATGGATCCATCGTGGAATCGCCTAATATTTGTTCCGGACATCAAATACGGCATAAGAAACAATTTCCACCCACTCGAAATGACCACATTTTATTTTATGGCATTTTACAGCCATAAAACTGCAAATCCGCGCGAGTCCCAAATTTTTGTGTGCTATAGCCCATGCCTTCCGCCTTGGGCCCGGATGGATCCGTCGTGGAATCGCCTAATATTTGTCCCGGACATCAAATACGGCCTAAGAAACAATTTGCACCCTCTCGAAATGACCACATTATATTTTTTGGCATTTTGCTGCCATAAAACTGCAAATCCGCGCGAGTCCCAAATTTTTGTGTGCTATAGCCCATGCCTTCCGCCTTGGTCCCGGATGGATCCGTCGTGGAATCGCCTAATATTTGTCCCGGACATCAAATACGGCGTAAGAAACAATTTCCACCCTCTCGAAATGACCACATTATATTTTTTGGCATTTTACTGCCATAAAACTGCAAATCCGCGCGAGTCCCAAATTTTTGTGTGCTATAGCCCATGCCTTCCGCCTTGGGCCCGGATGGATCCGTCGTGGAATCGCCTAATATTTGTCCCGGACATCAAATACGGCCTAAGAAACAATTTCCACCCTCTCGAAATGACCACATTATATTTTTTGGCATTTTACTGCCATAAAACTGCAAATCCGCGCGAGTCCCAAATTTTTGTGTGCTATAGCCCATGCCTTCCGCCTTGGGCCCGGATGGATCCGTCGTGGAATCGCCTAATATTTGTCCCGGACATCAAATACGGCCTAAGAAACAATTTCCACCCACTCGAAATGACCACATTATATTTTATGGCATTTTACAACCATAAAACTGCAAATCCGCGCGAGTCCCAAATTTTTGTGTGCTATAGCCCATGCCTTCCGCCTTGGTCCCGGATGGATCCGTCGTGGAATCGCCTAATATTTGTCCCGGACATCAAATACGGCGTAAGAAACAATTTCCACCCTCTCGAAATGACCACATTATATTTTTTGGCATTTTACTGCCATAAAACTGCAAATCCGCGCGAGTCCCAAATTTTTGTGTGCTATAGCCCATGCATTCCGCCTTGGGCCCGGATGGATCCGTCGTGGAATCGCCTAATATTTGTTCCGGACATCAAATACGGCATAAGAAACAATTTCCACCCTCTCGAAATGACCACATTATATTTTTTGGCATTTTACAGCCATAAAACTGCAAATCCGCGCGAGTCCCAAATTTTTGTGTGCTATAGCCCATGCCTTCCGCCTTGGGCCCGGATGGATCCGTCGTGGAATCGCCTAATATTTGTTCCGGACATCAAATACGGCATAAGAAACAATTTCCACCCACTCGAAATGACCACATTTTATTTTATGGCATTTTACAGCCATAAAACTGCAAATCCGCGCGAGTCCCAAATTTTTGTGTGCTATAGCCCATGCCTTCCGCCTTGGGCCCGGATGGATCCGTCGTGGAATCGCCTAATATTTGTTCCGGACATCAAATACGGCCTAAGAAACAATTTGCACCCTCTCGAAATGACCACATTATATTTTTTGGCATTTTGCTGCCATAAAACTGCAAATCCGCGCGAGTCCCAAATTTTTGTGTGCTATAGCCCATGCCTTCCGCCTTGGTCCCGGATGGATCCGTCGTGGAATCGCCTAATATTTGTCCCGGACATCAAATACGGCGTAAGAAACAATTTCCACCCTCTCGAAATGACCACATTATATTTTTTGGCATTTTACTGCCATAAAACTGCAAATCCGCGCGAGTCCCAAATATTTGTGTGCTATAGCCCATGCCTTCCGCCTTGGGCCCGGATGGATCCGTCGTGGAATCGCCTAATATTTGTCCCGGACATCAAATACGGCCTAAGAAACAATTTGCACCCTCTCGAAATGACCACATTATATTTTTTGGCATTTTGCTGCCATAAAACTGCAAATCCGCGCGAGTCCCAAATTTTTGTGTGCTATAGCCCATGCATTCCGCCTTGGTCCCGGATGGATCCGTCGTGGAATCGCCTAATATTTGTCCCGGACATCAAATACGGCCTAAGAAACAATTTGCACCCTCTCGAAATGACCACATTATATTTTTTGGCATTTTGCTGCCATAAAACTGCAAATCCGCGCGAGTCCCAAATTTTTGTGTGCTATAGCCCATGCCTTCCGCCTTGGGCCCGGATGGATCCATCGTGGAATCGCCTAATATTTGTTCCGGACATCAAATACGGCATAAGAAACAATTTCCACCCACTCGAAATGACCACATTTTATTTTATGGCATTTTACAGCCATAAAACTGCAAATCCGCGCGAGTCCCAAATTTTTGTGTGCTATAGCCCATGCCTTCCGCCTTGGGCCCGGATGGATCCGTCGTGGAATCGCCTAATATTTGTCCCGGACATCAAATACGGCCTAAGAAACAATTTGCACCCTCTCGAAATGACCACATTATATTTTTTGGCATTTTGCTGCCATAAAACTGCAAATCCGCGCGAGTCCCAAATTTTTGTGTGCTATAGCCCATGCCTTCCGCCTTGGTCCCGGATGGATCCGTCGTGGAATTGCCTAATATTTGTCCCGGACATCAAATACGGCGTAAGAAACAATTTCCACCCTCTCGAAATGACCACATTATATTTTTTGGCATTTTACTGCCATAAAACTGCAAATCCGCGCGAGTCCCAAATTTTTGTGTGCTATAGCCCATGCCTTCCGCCTTGGGCCCGGATGGATCCGTCGTGGAATCGCCTAATATTTGTCCCGGACATCAAATACGGCCTAAGAAACAATTTGCACCCTCTCGAAATGACCACATTATATTTTTTTGGCATTTTACTGCCATAAAACTGCAAATCCGCGCGAGTCCCAAATTTTTGTGTGCTATAGCCCATGCCTTCCGCCTTGGTCCCGGATGGATCCGTCGTGGAATCGCCTAATATTTGTCCCGGACATCAAATACGGCCTAAGAAACAATTTGCACCCTCTCGAAATGACCACATTATATTTTTTGGCATTTTACAGCCATAAAACTGCAAATCCGCGCGAGTCCCAAATTTTTGTGTGCTATAGCCCATGCATTCCGCCTTGGGCCCGGATGGATCCGTCGTGGAATCGCCTAATATTTGTTCCGGACATCAAATACGGCATAAGAAACAATTTCCACCCTCTCGAAATGACCACATTATATTTTTTGGCATTTTACAGCCATAAAACTGCAAATCCGCGCGAGTCCCAAATTTTTGTGTGCTATAGCCCATGCCTTCCGCCTTGGTCCCGGATGGATCCGTCGTGGAATCGCCTAATATTTGTCCCGGACATCAAATACGGCCTAAGAAACAATTTGCACCCTCTCGAAATGACCACATTATATTTTTTGGCATTTTGCTGCCATAAAACTGCAAATCCGCGCGAGTCCCAAATTTTTGTGTGCTATAGCCCATGCCTTCCGCCTTGGGCCCGGATGGATCCATCGTGGAATCGCCTAATATTTGTTCCGGACATCAAATACGGCATAAGAAACAATTTCCACCCACTCGAAATGACCACATTTTATTTTATGGCATTTTACAGCCATAAAACTGCAAATCCGCGCGAGTCCCAAATTTTTGTGTGCTATAGCCCATGCCTTCCGCCTTGGGCCCGGATGGATCCGTCGTGGAATCGCCTAATATTTGTCCCGGACATCAAATACGGCCTAAGAAACAATTTGCACCCTCTCGAAATGACCACATTATATTTTTTGGCATTTTGCTGCCATAAAACTGCAAATCCGCGCGAGTCCCAAATTTTTGTGTGCTATAGCCCATGCCTTCCGCCTTGGTCCCGGATGGATCCGTCGTGGAATCGCCTAATATTTGTCCCGGACATCAAATACGGCGTAAGAAACAATTTCCACCCTCTCGAAATGACCACATTATATTTTTTGGCATTTTACTGCCATAAAACTGCAAATCCGCGCGAGTCCCAAATTTTTGTGTGCTATAGCCCATGCCTTCCGCCTTGGGCCCGGATGGATCCGTCGTGGAATCGCCTAATATTTGTCCCGGACATCAAATACGGCCTAAGAAACAATTTCCACCCACTCGAAATGACCACATTATATTTTATGGCATTTTACAACCATAAAACTGCAAATCCGCGCGAGTCCCAAATTTTTGTGTGCTATAGCCCATGCCTTCCGCCTTGGGCCCGGATGGATCCGTCGTGGAATCGCCTAATATTTGTTCCGGACATCAAATACGGCATAAGAAACAATTTCCACCCACTCGAAATGACCACATTTTATTTTATGGCATTTTACAGCCATAAAACTGCAAATCCGCGCGAGTCCCAAATTTTTGTGTGCTATAGCCCATGCCTTCCGCCTTGGGCCCGGATGGATCCGTCGTGGAATCGCCTAATATTTGTTCCGGACATCAAATACGGCCTAAGAAACAATTTGCACCCTCTCGAAATGACCACATTATATTTTTTGGCATTTTGCTGCCATAAAACTGCAAATCCGCGCGAGTCCCAAATTTTTGTGTGCTATAGCCCATGCCTTCCGCCTTGGTCCCGGATGGATCCGTCGTGGAATCGCCTAATATTTGTCCCGGACATCAAATACGGCGTAAGAAACAATTTCCACCCTCTCGAAATGACCACATTATATTTTTTGGCATTTTACTGCCATAAAACTGCAAATCCGCGCGAGTCCCAAATATTTGTGTGCTATAGCCCATGCCTTCCGCCTTGGGCCCGGATGGATCCGTCGTGGAATCGCCTAATATTTGTCCCGGACATCAAATACGGCCTAAGAAACAATTTGCACCCTCTCGAAATGACCACATTATATTTTTTGGCATTTTGCTGCCATAAAACTGCAAATCCGCGCGAGTCCCAAATTTTTGTGTGCTATAGCCCATGCATTCCGCCTTGGTCCCGGATGGATCCGTCGTGGAATCGCCTAATATTTGTCCCGGACATCAAATACGGCCTAAGAAACAATTTGCACCCTCTCGAAATGACCACATTATATTTTTTGGCATTTTGCTGCCATAAAACTGCAAATCCGCGCGAGTCCCAAATTTTTGTGTGCTATAGCCCATGCCTTCCGCCTTGGGCCCGGATGGATCCATCGTGGAATCGCCTAATATTTGTTCCGGACATCAAATACGGCATAAGAAACAATTTCCACCCACTCGAAATGACCACATTTTATTTTATGGCATTTTACAGCCATAAAACTGCAAATCCGCGCGAGTCCCAAATTTTTGTGTGCTATAGCCCATGCCTTCCGCCTTGGGCCCGGATGGATCCGTCGTGGAATCGCCTAATATTTGTCCCGGACATCAAATACGGCCTAAGAAACAATTTGCACCCTCTCGAAATGACCACATTATATTTTTTGGCATTTTGCTGCCATAAAACTGCAAATCCGCGCGAGTCCCAAATTTTTGTGTGCTATAGCCCATGCCTTCCGCCTTGGTCCCGGATGGATCCGTCGTGGAATTGCCTAATATTTGTCCCGGACATCAAATACGGCGTAAGAAACAATTTCCACCCTCTCGAAATGACCACATTATATTTTTTGGCATTTTACTGCCATAAAACTGCAAATCCGCGCGAGTCCCAAATTTTTGTGTGCTATAGCCCATGCCTTCCGCCTTGGGCCCGGATGGATCCGTCGTGGAATCGCCTAATATTTGTCCCGGACATCAAATACGGCCTAAGAAACAATTTGCACCCTCTCGAAATGACCACATTATATTTTTTTGGCATTTTACTGCCATAAAACTGCAAATCCGCGCGAGTCCCAAATTTTTGTGTGCTATAGCCCATGCCTTCCGCCTTGGTCCCGGATGGATCCGTCGTGGAATCGCCTAATATTTGTCCCGGACATCAAATACGGCCTAAGAAACAATTTGCACCCTCTCGAAATGACCACATTATATTTTTTGGCATTTTACAGCCATAAAACTGCAAATCCGCGCGAGTCCCAAATTTTTGTGTGCTATAGCCCATGCATTCCGCCTTGGGCCCGGATGGATCCGTCGTGGAATCGCCTAATATTTGTTCCGGACATCAAATACGGCATAAGAAACAATTTCCACCCTCTCGAAATGACCACATTATATTTTTTGGCATTTTACAGCCATAAAACTGCAAATCCGCGCGAGTCCCAAATTTTTGTGTGCTATAGCCCATGCCTTCCGCCTTGGTCCCGGATGGATCCGTCGTGGAATCGCCTAATATTTGTCCCGGACATCAAATACGGCCTAAGAAACAATTTGCACCCTCTCGAAATGACCACATTATATTTTTTGGCATTTTGCTGCCATAAAACTGCAAATCCGCGCGAGTCCCAAATTTTTGTGTGCTATAGCCCATGCCTTCCGCCTTGGGCCCGGATGGATCCATCGTGGAATCGCCTAATATTTGTTCCGGACATCAAATACGGCATAAGAAACAATTTCCACCCACTCGAAATGACCACATTTTATTTTATGGCATTTTACAGCCATAAAACTGCAAATCCGCGCGAGTCCCAAATTTTTGTGTGCTATAGCCCATGCCTTCCGCCTTGGGCCCGGATGGATCCGTCGTGGAATCGCCTAATATTTGTCCCGGACATCAAATACGGCCTAAGAAACAATTTGCACCCTCTCGAAATGACCACATTATATTTTTTGGCATTTTGCTGCCATAAAACTGCAAATCCGCGCGAGTCCCAAATTTTTGTGTGCTATAGCCCATGCCTTCCGCCTTGGTCCCGGATGGATCCGTCGTGGAATCGCCTAATATTTGTCCCGGACATCAAATACGGCGTAAGAAACAATTTCCACCCTCTCGAAATGACCACATTATATTTTTTGGCATTTTACTGCCATAAAACTGCAAATCCGCGCGAGTCCCAAATTTTTGTGTGCTATAGCCCATGCCTTCCGCCTTGGGCCCGGATGGATCCGTCGTGGAATCGCCTAATATTTGTCCCGGACATCAAATACGGCCTAAGAAACAATTTCCACCCACTCGAAATGACCACATTATATTTTATGGCATTTTACAACCATAAAACTGCAAATCCGCGCGAGTCCCAAATTTTTGTGTGCTGTAGCCCATGCCTTCCACCTTGGGCCCGGATGGATCCGTCGTGGAATCGCCTAATATTTGTTCCGGACATCAAATACGGCGTAAGAAACAATTTCCACCCACTCGAAATGACCACATTATATTTTTTTGGCATTTTACAGCCATAAAACTGCAAATCCGCGCGAGTCCCAAATATTTGTGTGCTATAGCCCATGCCTTCCGCCTTGGGCCCGGATGGATCCGTCGTGGAATCGCCTAATATTTGTCCCGGACATCAAATACGGCCTAAGAAACAATTTGCACCCACTCGAAATGACCACATTATATTTTATGGCATTTTACAACCATTAAACTGCAAATCCGCGCGAGTCCCAAATTTTTGTGTGCTATAGCCCATGCCTTCCGCCTTGGGCCCGGATGGATCCGTCGTGGAATCGCCTAATATTTGTCCCGGACATCAAATACGGCATAAGAAACAATTTCCACCATCTCGAAATGACCACATTATATTTTTTGGCATTTTACAGCCATAAAACTGCAAATCCGCGCGAGTCCCAAATTTTTGTGTGCTATAGCCCATGCCTTCCGCCTTGGGCCCGGATGGATCCGTCGTGGAATCGCCTAATATTTGTCCCGGACATCAAATACGGCCTAAGAAACAATTTGCACCCACTCGAAATGACCACATTATATTTTTTGGCATTTTGCTGCCATAAAACTGCAAATCCGCGCGAGTCCCAAATTTTTGTGTGCTATAGCCCATGCCTTCCGCCTTGGTCCCGGATGGATCCGTCGTGGAATCGCCTAATATTTGTCCCGGACATCAAATACGGCGTAAGAAACAATTTCCACCCTCTCGAAATGACCACATTATATTTTTTGGCATTTTACAGCCATAAAACTGCAAATCCGCGCGAGTCCCAAATTTTTGTGTGCTATAGCCCATGCCTTCCGCCTTGGGCCCGGATGGATCCGTCGTGGAATCGCCTAATATTTGTCCCGGACATCAAATACGGCCTAAGAAACAATTTGCACCCTCTCGAAATGACCACATTATATTTTTTTGGCATTTTACTGCCATAAAACTGCAAATCCGCGCGAGTCCCAAATTTTTGTGTGCTATAGCCCATGCCTTCCGCCTTGGTCCCGGATGGATCCGTCGTGGAATCGCCTAATATTTGTCCCGGACATCAAATACGGCCTAAGAAACAATTTGCACCCTCTCGAAATGACCACATTATATTTTTTGGCATTTTACAGCCATAAAACTGCAAATCCGCGCGAGTCCCAAATTTTTGTGTGCTATAGCCCATGCATTCCGCCTTGGGCCCGGATGGATCCGTCGTGGAATCGCCTAATATTTGTTCCGGACATCAAATACGGCATAAGAAACAATTTCCACCCTCTCGAAATGACCACATTATATTTTTTGGCATTTTACAGCCATAAAACTGCAAATCCGCGCGAGTCCCAAATTTTTGTGTGCTATAGCCCATGCCTTCCGCCTTGGGCCCGGATGGATCCATCGTGGAATCGCCTAATATTTGTTCCGGACATCAAATACGGCATAAGAAACAATTTCCACCCACTCGAAATGACCACATTTTATTTTATGGCATTTTACAGCCATAAAACTGCAAATCCGCGCGAGTCCCAAATTTTTGTGTGCTATAGCCCATGCCTTCCGCCTTGGGCCCGGATGGATCCGTCGTGGAATCGCCTAATATTTGTCCCGGACATCAAATACGGCCTAAGAAACAATTTGCACCCTCTCGAAATGACCACATTATATTTTTTGGCATTTTGCTGCCATAAAACTGCAAATCCGCGCGAGTCCCAAATTTTTGTGTGCTATAGCCCATGCCTTCCGCCTTGGTCCCGGATGGATCCGTCGTGGAATCGCCTAATATTTGTCCCGGACATCAAATACGGCGTAAGAAACAATTTCCACCCTCTCGAAATGACCACATTATATTTTTTGGCATTTTACTGCCATAAAACTGCAAATCCGCGCGAGTCCCAAATTTTTGTGTGCTATAGCCCATGCCTTCCGCCTTGGGCCCGGATGGATCCATCGTGGAATCGCCTAATATTTGTTCCGGACATCAAATACGGCATAAGAAACAATTTCCACCCACTCGAAATGACCACATTTTATTTTATGGCATTTTACAGCCATAAAACTGCAAATCCGCGCGAGTCCCAAATTTTTGTGTGCTATAGCCCATGCCTTCCGCCTTGGGCCCGGATGGATCCGTCGTGGAATCGCCTAATATTTGTCCCGGACATCAAATACGGCCTAAGAAACAATTTGCACCCTCTCGAAATGACCACATTATATTTTTTGGCATTTTGCTGCCATAAAACTGCAAATCCGCGCGAGTCCCAAATTTTTGTGTGCTATAGCCCATGCCTTCCGCCTTGGTCCCGGATGGATCCGTCGTGGAATCGCCTAATATTTGTCCCGGACATCAAATACGGCGTAAGAAACAATTTCCACCCTCTCGAAATGACCACATTATATTTTTTGGCATTTTACTGCCATAAAACTGCAAATCCGCGCGAGTCCCAAATTTTTGTGTGCTATAGCCCATGCCTTCCGCCTTGGGCCCGGATGGATCCGTCGTGGAATCGCCTAATATTTGTCCCGGACATCAAATACGGCATAAGAAACAATTTCCACCCTCTCGAAATGACCACATTATATTTTTTGGCATTTTACTGCCATAAAACTGCAAATCCGCGCGAGTCCCAAATTTTTGTGTGCTATAGCCCATGCCTTCCGCCTTGGGCCCGGATGGATCCATCGTGGAATCGCCTAATATTTGTTCCGGACATCAAATACGGCATAAGAAACAATTTGCACCCACTCGAAATGACCACATTATATTTTATGGCATTTTACAACCATTAAACTGCAAATCCGCGCGAGTCCCAAATTTTTGTGTGCTATAGCCCATGCCTTCCGCCTTGGGCCCGGATGGATCCGTCGTGGAATCGCCTAATATTTGTCCCGGACATCAAATACGGCATAAGAAACAATTTCCACCCTCTCGAAATGACCACATTATATTTTTTGGCATTTTACAGCCATAAAACTGCAAATCTGCGCGAGTCCCAAATTTTTGTGTGCTATAGCCCATGCCTTCCGCCTTGGGCCCGGATGGATCCGTCGTGGAATCGCCTAATATTTGTCCCGGACATCAAATACGGCCTAAGAAACAATTTGCACCCACTCGAAATGACCACATTATATTTTTTGGCATTTTGCTGCCATAAAACTGCAAATCCGCGCGAGTCCCAAATTTTTGTGTGCTATAGCCCATGCCTTCCGCCTTGGTCCCGGATGGATCCGTCGTGGAATCGCCTAATATTTGTCCCGGACATCAAATACGGCGTAAGAAACAATTTCCACCCTCTCGAAATGACCACATTATATTTTTTGGCATTTTACAGCCATAAAACTGCAAATCCGCGCGAGTCCCAAATTTTTGTGTGCTATAGCCCATGCCTTCCGCCTTGGGCCCGGATGGATCCGTCGTGGAATCGCCTAATATTTGTCCCGGACATCAAATACGGCCTAAGAAACAATTTGCACCCTCTCGAAATGACCACATTATATTTTTTTGGCATTTTACTGCCATAAAACTGCAAATCCGCGCGAGTCCCAAATTTTTGTGTGCTATAGCCCATGCCTTCCGCCTTGGTCCCGGATGGATCCGTCGTGGAATCGCCTAATATTTGTCCCGGACATCAAATACGGCGTAAGAAACAATTTCCACCCTCTCGAAATGACCACATTATATTTTTTGGCATTTTACAGCCATAAAACTGCAAATCCGCGCGAGTCCCAAATTTTTGTGTGCTATAGCCCATGCATTCCGCCTTGGGCCCGGATGGATCCGTCGTGGAATCGCCTAATATTTGTTCCGGACATCAAATACGGCATAAGAAACAATTTCCACCCTCTCGAAATGACCACATTATATTTTTTGGCATTTTACAGCCATAAAACTGCAAATCCGCGCGAGTCCCAAATTTTTGTGTGCTATAGCCCATGCCTTCCGCCTTGGGCCCGGATGGATCCGTCGTGGAATCGCCTAATATTTGTCCCGGACATCAAATACGGCGTAAGAAACAATTTCCACCCTCTCGAAATGACCACATTATATTTTTTGGCATTTTACAGCCATAAAACTGCAAATCCGCGCGAGTCCCAAATTTTTGTGTGCTATAGCCCATGCCTTCCGCCTTGGGCCCGGATGGATCCGTCGTGGAATCGCCTAATATTTGTCCCGGACATCAAATACGGCCTAAGAAACAATTTGCACCCTCTCGAAATGACCACATTATATTTTTTTGGCATTTTACTGCCATAAAACTGCAAATCCGCGCGAGTCCCAAATTTTTGTGTGCTATAGCCCATGCCTTCCGCCTTGGTCCCGGATGGATCCGTCGTGGAATCGCCTAATATTTGTCCCGGACATCAAATACGGCCTAAGAAACAATTTGCACCCTCTCGAAATGACCACATTATATTTTTTGGCATTTTACAGCCATAAAACTGCAAATCCGCGCGAGTCCCAAATTTTTGTGTGCTATAGCCCATGCATTCCGCCTTGGGCCCGGATGGATCCGTCGTGGAATCGCCTAATATTTGTTCCGGACATCAAATACGGCATAAGAAACAATTTCCACCCTCTCGAAATGACCACATTATATTTTTTGGCATTTTACAGCCATAAAACTGCAAATCCGCGCGAGTCCCAAATTTTTGTGTGCTATAGCCCATGCCTTCCGCCTTGGTCCCGGATGGATCCGTCGTGGAATCGCCTAATATTTGTCCCGGACATCAAATACGGCCTAAGAAACAATTTGCACCCTCTCGAAATGACCACATTATATTTTTTGGCATTTTGCTGCCATAAAACTGCAAATCCGCGCGAGTCCCAAATTTTTGTGTGCTATAGCCCATGCCTTCCGCCTTGGGCCCGGATGGATCCATCGTGGAATCGCCTAATATTTGTTCCGGACATCAAATACGGCATAAGAAACAATTTCCACCCACTCGAAATGACCACATTTTATTTTATGGCATTTTACAGCCATAAAACTGCAAATCCGCGCGAGTCCCAAATTTTTGTGTGCTATAGCCCATGCCTTCCGCCTTGGGCCCGGATGGATCCGTCGTGGAATCGCCTAATATTTGTCCCGGACATCAAATACGGCCTAAGAAACAATTTGCACCCTCTCGAAATGACCACATTATATTTTTTGGCATTTTGCTGCCATAAAACTGCAAATCCGCGCGAGTCCCAAATTTTTGTGTGCTATAGCCCATGCCTTCCGCCTTGGTCCCGGATGGATCCGTCGTGGAATCGCCTAATATTTGTCCCGGACATCAAATACGGCGTAAGAAACAATTTCCACCCTCTCGAAATGACCACATTATATTTTTTGGCATTTTACTGCCATAAAACTGCAAATCCGCGCGAGTCCCAAATTTTTGTGTGCTATAGCCCATGCCTTCCGCCTTGGGCCCGGATGGATCCATCGTGGAATCGCCTAATATTTGTTCCGGACATCAAATACGGCATAAGAAACAATTTCCACCCACTCGAAATGACCACATTTTATTTTATGGCATTTTACAGCCATAAAACTGCAAATCCGCGCGAGTCCCAAATTTTTGTGTGCTATAGCCCATGCCTTCCGCCTTGGGCCCGGATGGATCCGTCGTGGAATCGCCTAATATTTGTCCCGGACATCAAATACGGCCTAAGAAACAATTTGCACCCTCTCGAAATGACCACATTATATTTTTTGGCATTTTGCTGCCATAAAACTGCAAATCCGCGCGAGTCCCAAATTTTTGTGTGCTATAGCCCATGCCTTCCGCCTTGGTCCCGGATGGATCCGTCGTGGAATCGCCTAATATTTGTCCCGGACATCAAATACGGCGTAAGAAACAATTTCCACCCTCTCGAAATGACCACATTATATTTTTTGGCATTTTACTGCCATAAAACTGCAAATCCGCGCGAGTCCCAAATTTTTGTGTGCTATAGCCCATGCCTTCCGCCTTGGGCCCGGATGGATCCGTCGTGGAATCGCCTAATATTTGTCCCGGACATCAAATACGGCATAAGAAACAATTTCCACCCTCTCGAAATGACCACATTATATTTTTTGGCATTTTACTGCCATAAAACTGCAAATCCGCGCGAGTCCCAAATTTTTGTGTGCTATAGCCCATGCCTTCCGCCTTGGGCCCGGATGGATCCATCGTGGAATCGCCTAATATTTGTTCCGGACATCAAATACGGCATAAGAAACAATTTGCACCCACTCGAAATGACCACATTATATTTTATGGCATTTTACAACCATTAAACTGCAAATCCGCGCGAGTCCCAAATTTTTGTGTGCTATAGCCCATGCCTTCCGCCTTGGGCCCGGATGGATCCGTCGTGGAATCGCCTAATATTTGTCCCGGACATCAAATACGGCATAAGAAACAATTTCCACCCTCTCGAAATGACCACATTATATTTTTTGGCATTTTACAGCCATAAAACTGCAAATCTGCGCGAGTCCCAAATTTTTGTGTGCTATAGCCCATGCCTTCCGCCTTGGGCCCGGATGGATCCGTCGTGGAATCGCCTAATATTTGTCCCGGACATCAAATACGGCCTAAGAAACAATTTGCACCCACTCGAAATGACCACATTATATTTTTTGGCATTTTGCTGCCATAAAACTGCAAATCCGCGCGAGTCCCAAATTTTTGTGTGCTATAGCCCATGCCTTCCGCCTTGGTCCCGGATGGATCCGTCGTGGAATCGCCTAATATTTGTCCCGGACATCAAATACGGCGTAAGAAACAATTTCCACCCTCTCGAAATGACCACATTATATTTTTTGGCATTTTACAGCCATAAAACTGCAAATCCGCGCGAGTCCCAAATTTTTGTGTGCTATAGCCCATGCCTTCCGCCTTGGGCCCGGATGGATCCGTCGTGGAATCGCCTAATATTTGTCCCGGACATCAAATACGGCCTAAGAAACAATTTGCACCCTCTCGAAATGACCACATTATATTTTTTTGGCATTTTACTGCCATAAAACTGCAAATCCGCGCGAGTCCCAAATTTTTGTGTGCTATAGCCCATGCCTTCCGCCTTGGTCCCGGATGGATCCGTCGTGGAATCGCCTAATATTTGTCCCGGACATCAAATACGGCGTAAGAAACAATTTCCACCCTCTCGAAATGACCACATTATATTTTTTGGCATTTTACAGCCATAAAACTGCAAATCCGCGCGAGTCCCAAATTTTTGTGTGCTATAGCCCATGCATTCCGCCTTGGGCCCGGATGGATCCGTCGTGGAATCGCCTAATATTTGTTCCGGACATCAAATACGGCATAAGAAACAATTTCCACCCTCTCGAAATGACCACATTATATTTTTTGGCATTTTACAGCCATAAAACTGCAAATCCGCGCGAGTCCCAAATTTTTGTGTGCTATAGCCCATGCCTTCCGCCTTGGGCCCGGATGGATCCGTCGTGGAATCGCCTAATATTTGTCCCGGACATCAAATACGGCGTAAGAAACAATTTCCACCCTCTCGAAATGACCACATTATATTTTTTGGCATTTTACAGCCATAAAACTGCAAATCCGCGCGAGTCCCAAATTTTTGTGTGCTATAGCCCATGCCTTCCGCCTTGGGCCCGGATGGATCCGTCGTGGAATCGCCTAATATTTGTCCCGGACATCAAATACGGCCTAAGAAACAATTTGCACCCTCTCGAAATGACCACATTATATTTTTTTGGCATTTTACTGCCATAAAACTGCAAATCCGCGCGAGTCCCAAATTTTTGTGTGCTATAGCCCATGCCTTCCGCCTTGGTCCCGGATGGATCCGTCGTGGAATCGCCTAATATTTGTCCCGGACATCAAATACGGCCTAAGAAACAATTTGCACCCTCTCGAAATGACCACATTATATTTTTTGGCATTTTACAGCCATAAAACTGCAAATCCGCGCGAGTCCCAAATTTTTGTGTGCTATAGCCCATGCATTCCGCCTTGGGCCCGGATGGATCCGTCGTGGAATCGCCTAATATTTGTTCCGGACATCAAATACGGCATAAGAAACAATTTCCACCCTCTCGAAATGACCACATTATATTTTTTGGCATTTTACAGCCATAAAACTGCAAATCCGCGCGAGTCCCAAATTTTTGTGTGCTATAGCCCATGCCTTCCGCCTTGGGCCCGGATGGATCCGTCGTGGAATCGCCTAATATTTGTTCCGGACATCAAATACGGCATAAGAAACAATTTCCACCCACTCGAAATGACCACATTTTATTTTATGGCATTTTACAGCCATAAAACTGCAAATCCGCGCGAGTCCCAAATTTTTGTGTGCTATAGCCCATGCCTTCCGCCTTGGGCCCGGATGGATCCGTCGTGGAATCGCCTAATATTTGTCCCGGACATCAAATACGGCGTAAGAAACAATTTCCACCCTCTCGAAATGACCACATTATATTTTTTGGCATTTTACTGCCATAAAACTGCAAATCCGCGCGAGTCCCAAATTTTTGTGTGCTATAGCCCATGCCTTCCGCCTTGGGCCCGGATGGATCCGTCGTGGAATCGCCTAATATTTGTCCCGGACATCAAATACGGCGTAAGAAACAATTTCCACCCTCTCGAAATGACCACATTATATTTTTTGGCATTTTACTGCCATAAAACTGCAAATCCGCGCGAGTCCCAAATTTTTGTGTGCTATAGCCCATGCCTTCCGCCTTGGGCCCGGATGGATCCATCGTGGAATCGCCTAATATTTGTTCCGGACATCAAATACGGCATAAGAAACAATTTGCACCCACTCGAAATGACCACATTATATTTTATGGCATTTTACAACCATTAAACTGCAAATCCGCGCGAGTCCCAAATTTTTGTGTGCTATAGCCCATGCCTTCCGCCTTGGGCCCGGATGGATCCGTCGTGGAATCGCCTAATATTTGTCCCGGACATCAAATACGGCATAAGAAACAATTTCCACCCTCTCGAAATGACCACATTATATTTTTTGGCATTTTGCTGCCATAAAACTGCAAATCCGCGCGAGTCCCAAATTTTTGTGTGCTATAGCCCATGCCTTCCGCCTTGGTCCCGGATGGATCCGTCGTGGAATCGCCTAATATTTGTCCCGGACATCAAATACGGCGTAAGAAACAATTTCCCGCGCGAGTCCCAAATTTTTGTGTGCTGTAGCCCATGCCTTCCACCTTGGGCCCGGATGGATCCGTCGTGGAATCGCCTAATATTTGTTCCGGACATCAAATACGGCGTAAGAAACAATTTCCACCCACTCGAAATGACCACATTATATTTTTTTGGCATTTTACAGCCATAAAACTGCAAATCCGCGCGAGTCCCAAATATTTGTGTGCTATAGCCCATGCCTTCCGCCTTGGGCCCGGATGGATCCGTCGTGGAATCGCCTAATATTTGTCCCGGACATCAAATACGGCCTAAGAAACAATTTGCACCCACTCGAAATGACCACATTTTATTTTATGGCATTTTACAGCCATAAAACTGCAAATCCGCGCGAGTCCCAAATTTTTGTGTGCTATAGCCCATGCCTTCCGCCTTGGGCCCGGATGGATCCGTCGTGGAATCGCCTAATATTTGTCCCGGACATCAAATACGGCATAAGAAACAATTTCCACCCACTCGAAATGACCACATTATATTTTTTGGCATTTTACAGCCATAAAACTGCAAATCTGCGCGAGTCCCAAATTTTTGTGTGCTATAGCCCATGCCTTCCGCCTTGGGCCCGGATGGATCCGTCGTGGAATCGCCTAATATTTGTCCCGGACATCAAATACGGCCTAAGAAACAATTTGCACCCACTCGAAATGACCACATTATATTTTATGGCATTTTACAACCATAAAACTGCAAATCCGCGCGAGTCCCAAATTTTTGTGTGCTGTAGCCCATGCCTTCCACCTTGGGCCCGGATGGATCCGTCGTGGAATCGCCTAATATTTGTTCCGGACATCAAATACGGCGTAAGAAACAATTTCCACCCACTCGAAATGACCACATTATATTTTTTTGGCATTTTACAGCCATAAAACTGCAAATCCGCGCGAGTCCCAAATATTTGTGTGCTATAGCCCATGCCTTCCGCCTTGGGCCCGGATGGATCCGTCGTGGAATCGCCTAATATTTGTCCCGGACATCAAATACGGCCTAAGAAACAATTTGCACCCACTCGAAATGACCACATTATATTTTATGGCATTTTACAACCATTAAACTGCAAATCCGCGCGAGTCCCAAATTTTTGTGTGCTGTAGCCCATGCCTTCCACCTTGGGCCCGGATGGATCCGTCGTGGAATCGCCTAATATTTGTCCCGGACATCAAATACGGCGTAAGAAACAATTTCCACCCTCTCGAAATGACCACATTATATTTTTTGGCATTTTACTGCCATAAAACTGCAAATCCGCGCGAGTCCCAAATTTTTGTGTGCTATAGCCCATGCCTTCCGCCTTGGGCCCGGATGGATCCGTCGTGGAATCGCCTAATATTTGTCCCGGACATCAAATACGGCATAAGAAACAATTTCCACCCACTCGAAATGACCACATTATATTTTTTTGGCATTTTACAGCCATAAAACTGCAAATCCGCGCGAGTCCCAAATTTTTGTGTGCTATAGCCCATGCCTTCCGCCTTGGTCCCGGATGGATCCGTCGTGAAATCGCCTAATATTTGTCCCGGACATCAAATACGGCCTAAGAAACAATTTGCACCCACTCGAAATGACCACATTTTATTTTATGGCATTTTACAACCATTAAACTGCAAATCCGCGCGAGTCCCAAATTTTTGTGTGCTATAGCCCATGCCTTCCGCCTTGGGCCCGGATGGATCCGTCGTGGAATCGCCTAATATTTGTCCCGGACATCAAATACGGCCTAAGAAACAATTTGCACCCACTCGAAATGACCACATTATATTTTATGGCATTTTACAACCATTAAACTGCAAATCCGCGCGAGTCCCAAATTTTTGTGTGCTATAGCCCATGCCTTCCGCCTTGGGCCCGGATGGATCCGTCGTGGAATCGCCTAATATTTGTCCCGGACATCAAATACGGCATAAGAAACAATTTCCACCATCTCGAAATGACCACATTATATTTTTTGGCATTTTACAGCCATAAAACTGCAAATCCGCGCGAGTCCCAAATTTTTGTGTGCTATAGCCCATGCCTTCCGCCTTGGGCCCGGATGGATCCGTCGTGGAATCGCCTAATATTTGTCCCGGACATCAAATACGGCCTAAGAAACAATTTCCACCCACTCGAAATGACCACATTATATTTTATGGCATTTTACAACCATAAAACTGCAAATCCGCGCGAGTCCCAAATTTTTGTGTGCTGTAGCCCATGCCTTCCACCTTGGGCCCGGATGGATCCGTCGTGGAATCGCCTAATATTTGTTCCGGACATCAAATACGGCGTAAGAAACAATTTCCACCCACTCGAAATGACCACATTATATTTTTTTGGCATTTTACAGCCATAAAACTGCAAATCCGCGCGAGTCCCAAATATTTGTGTGCTATAGCCCATGCCTTCCGCCTTGGGCCCGGATGGATCCGTCGTGGAATCGCCTAATATTTGTCCCGGACATCAAATACGGCCTAAGAAACAATTTGCACCCACTCGAAATGACCACATTATATTTTATGGCATTTTACAACCATTAAACTGCAAATCCGCGCGAGTCCCAAATTTTTGTGTGCTATAGCCCATGCCTTCCGCCTTGGGCCCGGATGGATCCGTCGTGGAATCGCCTAATATTTGTCCCGGACATCAAATACGGCATAAGAAACAATTTCCACCATCTCGAAATGACCACATTATATTTTTTGGCATTTTACAGCCATAAAACTGCAAATCCGCGCGAGTCCCAAATTTTTGTGTGCTATAGCCCATGCCTTCCGCCTTGGGCCCGGATGGATCCGTCGTGGAATCGCCTAATATTTGTCCCGGACATCAAATACGGCATAAGAAACAATTTCCACCCACTCGAAATGACCACATTATATTTTTTTGGCATTTTACAGCCATAAAACTGCAAATCCGCGCGAGTCCCAAATTTTTGTGTGCTATAGCCCATGCCTTCCGCCTTGGGCCCGGATGGATCCGTCGTGGAATCGCCTAATATTTGTCCCGGACATCAAATACGGCATAAGAAACAATTTCCACCCTCTCGAAATGACCACATTATATTTTTTGGCATTTTACAGCCATAAAACTGCAAATCCGCGCGAGTCCCAAATTTTTGTGTGCTATAGCCCATGCATTCCGCCTTGGGCCCGGATGGATCCGTCGTGGAATCGCCTAATATTTGTTCCGGACATCAAATACGGCATAAGAAACAATTTCCACCCTCTCGAAATGACCACATTATATTTTTTGGCATTTTACAGCCATAAAACTGCAAATCCGCGCGAGTCCCAAATTTTTGTGTGCTATAGCCCATGCCTTCCGCCTTGGGCCCGGATGGATCCATCGTGGAATCGCCTAATATTTGTTCCGGACATCAAATACGGCATAAGAAACAATTTCCACCCACTCGAAATGACCACATTTTATTTTATGGCATTTTACAGCCATAAAACTGCAAATCCGCGCGAGTCCCAAATTTTTGTGTGCTATAGCCCATGCCTTCCGCCTTGGGCCCGGATGGATCCGTCGTGGAATCGCCTAATATTTGTCCCGGACATCAAATACGGCCTAAGAAACAATTTGCACCCTCTCGAAATGACCACATTATATTTTTTGGCATTTTGCTGCCATAAAACTGCAAATCCGCGCGAGTCCCAAATTTTTGTGTGCTATAGCCCATGCCTTCCGCCTTGGTCCCGGATGGATCCGTCGTGGAATCGCCTAATATTTGTCCCGGACATCAAATACGGCGTAATAAACAATTTCCACCCTCTCGAAATGACCACATTATATTTTTTGGCATTTTACTGCCATAAAACTGCAAATCCGCGCGAGTCCCAAATTTTTGTGTGCTATAGCCCATGCCTTCCGCCTTGGGCCCGGATGGATCCGTCGTGGAATCGCCTAATATTTGTCCCGGACATCAAATACGGCATAAGAAACAATTTCCACCCTCTCGAAATGACCACATTATATTTTTTGGCATTTTACTGCCATAAAACTGCAAATCCGCGCGAGTCCCAAATTTTTGTGTGCTATAGCCCATGCCTTCCGCCTTGGGCCCGGATGGATCCATCGTGGAATCGCCTAATATTTGTTCCGGACATCAAATACGGCATAAGAAACAATTTCCACCCACTCGAAATGACCACATTATATTTTTTTGGCATTTTACAGCCATAAAACTGCAAATCCGCGCGAGTCCCAAATTTTTGTGTGCTATAGCCCATGCCTTCCGCCTTGGGCCCGGATGGATCCGTCGTGGAATCGCCTAATATTTGTCCCGGACATCAAATACGGCATAAGAAACAATTTCCACCCTCTCGAAATGACCACATTATATTTTTTGGCATTTTACTGCCATAAAACTGCAAATCCGCGCGAGTCCCAAATTTTTGTGTGCTATAGCCCATGCCTTCCGCCTTGGGCCCGGATGGATCCGTCGTGGAATCGCCTAATATTTGTTCCGGACATCAAATACGGCATAAGAAACAATTTCCACCCTCTCGAAATGACCACATTATATTTTTTGGCATTTTACAGCCATAAAACTGCAAATCCGCGCGAGTCCCAAATTTTTGTGTGCTATAGCCCATGCCTTCCGCCTTGGGCCCGGATGGATCCATCGTGGAATCGCCTAATATTTGTTCCGGACATCAAATACGGCATAAGAAACAATTTCCACCCACTCGAAATGACCACATTTTATTTTATGGCATTTTACAGCCATAAAACTGCAAATCCGCGCGAGTCCCAAATTTTTGTGTGCTATAGCCCATGCCTTCCGCCTTGGGCCCGGATGGATCCGTCGTGGAATCGCCTAATATTTGTCCCGGACATCAAATACGGCCTAAGAAACAATTTGCACCCTCTCGAAATGACCACATTATATTTTTTGGCATTTTGCTGCCATAAAACTGCAAATCCGCGTGAGTCCCAAATTTTTGTGTGCTATAGCCCATGCCTTCCGCCTTGGTCCCGGATGGATCCGTCGTGGAATCGCCTAATATTTGTCCCGGACATCAAATACGGCGTAATAAACAATTTCCACCCTCTCGAAATGACCACATTATATTTTTTGGCATTTTACTGCCATAAAACTGCAAATCCGCGCGAGTCCCAAATTTTTGTGTGCTATAGCCCATGCCTTCCGCCTTGGGCCCGGATGGATCCGTCGTGGAATCGCCTAATATTTGTCCCGGACATCAAATACGGCATAAGAAACAATTTCCACCCTCTCGAAATGACCACATTATATTTTTTGGCATTTTACTGCCATAAAACTGCAAATCCGCGCGAGTCCCAAATTTTTGTGTGCTATAGCCCATGCCTTCCGCCTTGGGCCCGGATGGATCCATCGTGGAATCGCCTAATATTTGTTCCGGACATCAAATACGGCATAAGAAACAATTTCCACCCACTCGAAATGACCACATTATATTTTTTTGGCATTTTACAGCCATAAAACTGCAAATCCGCGCGAGTCCCAAATTTTTGTGTGCTATAGCCCATGCCTTCCGCCTTGGGCCCGGATGGATCCGTCGTGGAATCGCCTAATATTTGTCCCGGACATCAAATACGGCATAAGAAACAATTTCCACCCTCTCGAAATGACCACATTATATTTTTTGGCATTTTACTGCCATAAAACTGCAAATCCGCGCGAGTCCCAAATTTTTGTGTGCTATAGCCCATGCCTTCCGCCTTGGGCCCGGATGGATCCATCGTGGAATCGCCTAATATTTGTTCCGGACATCAAATACGGCATAAGAAACAATTTCCACCCACTCGAAATGACCACATTATATTTTTTGGCATTTTACAGCCATAAAACTGCAAATCCGCGCGAGTCCCAAATTTTTGTGTGCTATAGCCCATGCCTTCCGCCTTGGTCCCGGATGGATCCGTCGTGAAATCGCCTAATATTTGTCCCGGACATCAAATACGGCCTAAGAAACAATTTGCACCCACTCGAAATGACCACATTTTATTTTATGGCATTTTACAACCATTAAACTGCAAATCCGCGCGAGTCCCAAATTTTTGTGTGCTATAGCCCATGCCTTCCGCCTTGGGCCCGGATGGATCCGTCGTGGAATCGCCTAATATTTGTCCCGGACATCAAATACGGCCTAAGAAACAATTTGCACCCACTCGAAATGACCACATTATATTTTATGGCATTTTACAACCATTAAACTGCAAATCCGCGCGAGTCCCAAATTTTTGTGTGCTATAGCCCATGCCTTCCGCCTTGGGCCCGGATGGATCCGTCGTGGAATCGCCTAATATTTGTCCCGGACATCAAATACGGCATAAGAAACAATTTCCACCATCTCGAAATGACCACATTATATTTTTTGGCATTTTACAGCCATAAAACTGCAAATCCGCGCGAGTCCCAAATTTTTGTGTGCTATAGCCCATGCCTTCCGCCTTGGGCCCGGATGGATCCGTCGTGGAATCGCCTAATATTTGTCCCGGACATCAAATACGGCCTAAGAAACAATTTCCACCCACTCGAAATGACCACATTATATTTTATGGCATTTTACAACCATAAAACTGCAAATCCGCGCGAGTCCCAAATTTTTGTGTGCTGTAGCCCATGCCTTCCACCTTGGGCCCGGATGGATCCGTCGTGGAATCGCCTAATATTTGTTCCGGACATCAAATACGGCGTAAGAAACAATTTCCACCCACTCGAAATGACCACATTATATTTTTTTGGCATTTTACAGCCATAAAACTGCAAATCCGCGCGAGTCCCAAATATTTGTGTGCTATAGCCCATGCCTTCCGCCTTGGGCCCGGATGGATCCGTCGTGGAATCGCCTAATATTTGTCCCGGACATCAAATACGGCCTAAGAAACAATTTGCACCCACTCGAAATGACCACATTATATTTTATGGCATTTTACAACCATTAAACTGCAAATCCGCGCGAGTCCCAAATTTTTGTGTGCTATAGCCCATGCCTTCCGCCTTGGGCCCGGATGGATCCGTCGTGGAATCGCCTAATATTTGTCCCGGACATCAAATACGGCATAAGAAACAATTTCCACCATCTCGAAATGACCACATTATATTTTTTGGCATTTTACAGCCATAAAACTGCAAATCCGCGCGAGTCCCAAATTTTTGTGTGCTATAGCCCATGCCTTCCGCCTTGGGCCCGGATGGATCCGTCGTGGAATCGCCTAATATTTGTCCCGGACATCAAATACGGCATAAGAAACAATTTCCACCCACTCGAAATGACCACATTATATTTTTTTGGCATTTTACAGCCATAAAACTGCAAATCCGCGCGAGTCCCAAATTTTTGTGTGCTATAGCCCATGCCTTCCGCCTTGGGCCCGGATGGATCCGTCGTGGAATCGCCTAATATTTGTCCCGGACATCAAATACGGCATAAGAAACAATTTCCACCCTCTCGAAATGACCACATTATATTTTTTGGCATTTTACAGCCATAAAACTGCAAATCCGCGCGAGTCCCAAATTTTTGTGTGCTATAGCCCATGCATTCCGCCTTGGGCCCGGATGGATCCGTCGTGGAATCGCCTAATATTTGTTCCGGACATCAAATACGGCATAAGAAACAATTTCCACCCTCTCGAAATGACCACATTATATTTTTTGGCATTTTACAGCCATAAAACTGCAAATCCGCGCGAGTCCCAAATTTTTGTGTGCTATAGCCCATGCCTTCCGCCTTGGGCCCGGATGGATCCATCGTGGAATCGCCTAATATTTGTTCCGGACATCAAATACGGCATAAGAAACAATTTCCACCCACTCGAAATGACCACATTTTATTTTATGGCATTTTACAGCCATAAAACTGCAAATCCGCGCGAGTCCCAAATTTTTGTGTGCTATAGCCCATGCCTTCCGCCTTGGGCCCGGATGGATCCGTCGTGGAATCGCCTAATATTTGTCCCGGACATCAAATACGGCCTAAGAAACAATTTGCACCCTCTCGAAATGACCACATTATATTTTTTGGCATTTTGCTGCCATAAAACTGCAAATCCGCGCGAGTCCCAAATTTTTGTGTGCTATAGCCCATGCCTTCCGCCTTGGTCCCGGATGGATCCGTCGTGGAATCGCCTAATATTTGTCCCGGACATCAAATACGGCGTAAGAAACAATTTCCACCCTCTCGAAATGACCACATTATATTTTTTGGCATTTTACAGCCATAAAACTGCAAATCCGCGCGAGTCCCAAATTTTTGTGTGCTATAGCCCATGCGTTCCGCCTTGGGCCCGGATGGATCCGTCGTGGAATCGCCTAATATTAGTCCCGGACATCAAATACGGCATAAGAAACAATTTCCACCCACTCGAAATGACCACAATATATTTTTTGGCATTTTACAGCCATAAAACTGCAAATCCGCGCGAGTCCCAAATTTTTGTGTGCTATAGCCCATGCCTTCCGCCTTGGGCCCGGATGGATCCGTCGTGGAATCGCCTAATATTTGTCCCGGACATCAAATACGGCATAAGAAACAATTTCCACCCTCTCGAAATGACCACATTATATTTTTTGGCATTTTACAGCCATAAAACTGCAAATCCGCGCGAGTCCCAAATTTTTGTGTGCTATAGCCCATGCCTTCCGCCTTGGGCCCGGATGGATCCGTCGTGGAATCGCCTAATATTTGTCCCGGACATCAAATACGGTGTAAGAAACAATTTCCACCCTCTCGAAATGACCACATTATATTTTTTGGCATTTTACTGCCATAAAACTGCAAATCCGCGCGAGTCCCAAATTTTTGTGTGCTATAGCCCATGCCTTCCGCCTTGGTCCCGGATGGATCCGTCGTGGAATCGCCTAATATTTGTCCCGGACATCAAATACGGCGTAAGAAACAATTTCCACCCTCTCGAAATGACCACATTATATTTTTTGGCATTTTACAGCCATAAAACTGCAAATCCGCGCGAGTCCCAAATTTTTGTGTGCTATAGCCCATGCCTTCCGCCTTGGGCCCGGATGGATCCGTCGTGGAATCGCCTAATATTTGTCCCGGACATCAAATACGGCCTAAGAAACAATTTCCACCCTCTCGAAATGACCACATTATATTTTTTGGCATTTTACAACCATTAAACTGCAAATCCGCGCGAGTCCCAAATTTTTGTGTGCTATAGCCCATGCCTTCCGCCTTGGGCCCGGATGGATCCGTCGTGGAATCGCCTAATATTTGTCCCGGACATCAAATACGGCATAAGAAACAATTTCCACCCTCTCGAAATGACCAAATTATATTTTTTGGCATTCTATAGCCATAAAACTGCAAATCCGCGCGAGTCCCAAATTTTTGTGTGCTATAGCCCATGCCTTCCGCCTTGGGCCCGGATGGATCCGTCGTGGAATCGCCTAATATTTGTCCCGGACATCAAATACGGTGTAAGAAACAATTTCCACCCTCTCGAAATGACCACATTATATTTTTTGGCATTTTACTGCCATAAAACTGCAAATCCGCGCGAGTCCCAAATTTTTGTGTGCTATAGCCCATGCCTTCCGCCTTGGTCCCGGATGGATCCGTCGTGGAATCGCCTAATATTTGTCCCGGACATCAAATACGGCGTAAGAAACAATTTCCACCCTCTCGAAATGACCACATTATATTTTATGGCATTTTACAGCCATAAAACTGCAAATCCGCGCGAGTCCCAAATTTTTGTGTGCTATAGCCCATGCCTTCCACCTTGGGCCCGGATGGATCCATCGTGGAATCGCCTAATATTAGTCCCGGACATCAAATACGGCATAAGAAACAATTTCCACCCTCTCGAAATGACCACATTATATTTTTTGGCATTTTACTGCCATAAAACTGCAAATCCGCGCGAGTCCCAAATTTTTGTGTGCTATAGCCCATGCCTTCCGCCTTGGGCCCGGATGGATCCATCGTGGAATCGCCTAATATTTGTTCCGAACATCAAATACGGCATAAGAAACAATTTCCACCCACTCGAAATGACCACATTATATTTTTTTGGCATTTTACAGCCATAAAACTTCAAATCCGCGCGAGTCCCAAATTTTTGTGTGCTATAGCCCATGCCTTCCGCCTTGGGCCCGGATGGATCCGTCGTGAAATCGCCTAATATTTGTCCCGGACATCAAATACGGCCTAAGAAACAATTTGCACCCACTCGAAATGACCACATTTTATTTTATGGCATTTTACAACCATTAAACTGCAAATCCGCGCGAGTCCCAAATTTTTGTGTGCTATAGCCCATGCCTTCCGCCTTGGGCCCGGATGGATCCGTCGTGGAATCGCCTAATATTTGTCCCGGACATCAAATACGGCCTAAGAAACAATTTCCACCCTCTCGAAATGACCACATTATATTTTTTGGCATTTTACAGCCATAAAACTGCAAATCCGCGCGAGTCCCAAATTTTTGTGTGTTATAGCCCATGCCTTCCGCCTTGGGCCCGAATGGATCCGCCGTGGAATCGCCTAATATTTGTCCCGGACATCAAATACGACCTAAGAAACAATTTCCACCGCCCCGAAATGACCAAATTATATTTTTTGGCATTCTATAGCCATAAAACTGCAAATCCGCGCGAGTCCCAAATTTTTGTGTGCTATAGCCCATGCCTTCCACCTTGGGCCCGGATGGATCCATCGTGGAATCGCCTAATATTAGTCCCGGACATCAAATACGGCATAAGAAACAATTTCCACCCTCTCGAAATGACCACATTATATTTTTGGCATTTTACAGCCATAAAACTGCAAATCCGCGCGAGTCCCAAATTTTTGTGTGCTATAGCCCATGCGTTCCGCCTTGGGCCCGGATGGATCCGTCGTGGAATCGCCTAATATTTGTCCCGGACATCAAATACGGCCTAAGAAACAATTTCCACCCTCTCGAAATGACCACATTATATTTTTTGGCATTTTACAACCATTAAACTGCAAATCCGCGCGAGTCCCAAATTTTTGTGTGCTATAGCCCATGCCTTCCGCCTTGGGCCCGGATGGATCCGTCGTGGAATCGCCTAATATTTGTCCCGGACATCAAATACGGCCTAAGAAACAATTTCCACCCACTCGAAATGACCACATTATATTTTTTTGGCATTTTACAGCCATAAAACTGCAAATCCGCGCGAGTCCCAAATTTTTGTGTGATATAGCCCATGCCTTCCGCCTTGGGCCCGGATGGATCCGTCGTGAAATCGCCTAATATTTGTCCCGGACATCAAATACGGCCTAAGAAACAATTTCCACCCTCTCGAAATGACCACATTATATTTTTTTGGCATTTTACAGCCATAAAACTGCAAATCCGCGCGAGTCCCAAATTTTTGTGTGCTATAGCCCATGCCTTCCGCCTTGGGCCCGGATGGATCCGTCGTGGAATCGCCTAATATTTGTCCCGGACATCAAATACGGTGTAAGAAAAAATTTCCACCCATCCGAAATGACCACATTATATTTTATGGCATTTTACAGCCATAAAACTGCAAATCCGCGCGAGTCCCAAATTTTTGTGTGCTATAGCCCATGCCTTCCACCTTGGGCCCGGATGGATCCATCGTGGAATCGCCTAATATTAGTCCCGGACATCAAATACGGCATAAGAAACAATTTCCACCCTCTCGAAATGACCACATTATATTTTTGGCATTTTACAGCCATAAAACTGCAAATCCGCGCGAGTCCCAAATTTTTGTGTGCTATAGCCCATGCCTTCCGCCTTGGGCCCGGATGGATCCGTCGTGGAATCGCCTAATATTTGTCCCGGACATCAAATACGGCGTAAGAAACAATTTCCACCCATCCGAAATGACCACATTATATTTTATGGCATTTTACAGCCATAAAACTGCAAATCCGCGCGAGTCCCAAATTTTTGTGTGCTATAGCCCATGCCTTCCACCTTGGGCCCGGATGGATCCATCGTGGAATCGCCTAATATTAGTCCCGGACATCAAATACGGCATAAGAAACAATTTCCACCCTCTCGAAATGACCACATTATATTTTTGGCATTTTACAGCCATAAAACTGCAAATCCGCGCGAGTCCCAAATTTTTGTGTGCTATAGCCCATGCCTTCCACCTTGGGCCCGGATGGATCCATCGTGGAATCGCCTAATATTAGTCCCGGACATCAAATACGGCATAAGAAACAATTTCCACCCTCTCGAAATGACCACATTATATTTTTGGCATTTTACAGCCATAAAACTGCAAATCCGCGCGAGTCCCAAATTTTTGTGTGCTATAGCCCATGCCTTCCGCCTTGGGCCCGGATGGATCCGTCGTGGAATCGCCTAATATTTGTCCCGGACATCAAATACGGCATAAGAAACAATTTCCACCCTCTCGAAATGACCACATTATATTTTTTGGCATTTTACAGCCATAAAACTGCAAATCCGCGCGAGTCCCAAATTTTTGTGTGCTATAGCCCATGCCTTCCCCCTTGGGCCCGGATGGATCCGTCGTGGAATCGCCTAATATTTGTCCCGGACATCAAATACGGTGTAAGAAACAATTTCCACCCTCTCGAAATGACCACATTATATTTTTTGGCATTTTACTGCCATAAAACTGCAAATCCGCGCGAGTCCCAAATTTTTGTGTGCTATAGCCCATGCCTTCCGCCTTGGTCCCGGATGGATCCGTCGTGGAATCGCCTAATATTTGTCCCGGACATCAAATACGGCGTAAGAAACAATTTCCACCCTCTCGAAATGACCACATTATATTTTTTGGCATTTTACTGCCATAAAACTGCAAATCCGCGCGAGTCCCAAATTTTTGTGTGCTATAGCCCATGCCTTCCGCCTTGGGCCCGGATGGATCCATCGTGGAATCGCCTAATATTAGTCCCGGACATCAAATACGGCATAAGAAACAATTTCCACCCTCTCGAAATGACCACATTATATTTTTTGGCATTTTACTGCCATAAAACTGCAAATCCGCGCGAGTCCCAAATTTTTGTGTGCTATAGCCCATGCCTTCCGCCTTGGGCCCGGATGGATCCATCGTGGAATCGCCTAATATTTGTTCCGAACATCAAATACGGCATAAGAAACAATTTCCACCCACTCGAAATGACCACATTATATTTTTTTGGCATTTTACAGCCATAAAACTTCAAATCCGCGCGAGTCCCAAATTTTTGTGTGCTATAGCCCATGCCTTCCGCCTTGGGCCCGGATGGATCCGTCGTGAAATCGCCTAATATTTGTCCCGGACATCAAATACGGCCTAAGAAACAATTTGCACCCACTCGAAATGACCACATTTTATTTTATGGCATTTTACAGCCATAAAACTGCAAATCCGCGCGAGTCCCAAATTTTTGTGTGCTATAGCCCATGCCTTCCGCCTTGGGCCCGGATGGATCCGTCGTGGAATCGCCTAATATTTGTCCCGGACATCAAATACGGCCTAAGAAACAATTTGCACCCTCTCGAAATGACCACATTATATTTTTTGGCATTTTGCTGCCATAAAACTGCAAATCCGCGCGAGTCCCAAATTTTTGTGTGCTATAGCCCATGCCTTCCGCCTTGGGCCCGGATGGATCCGTCGTGGAATCGCCTAATATTTGTCCCGGACATCAAATACGGCATAAGAAACAATTTCCACCCTCTCGAAATGACCAAATTATATTTTTTGGCATTCTATAGCCATAAAACTGCAAATCCGCGCGAGTCCCAAATTTTTGTGTGCTATAGCCCATGCCTTCCCCCTTGGGCCCGGATGGATCCGTCGTGGAATCGCCTAATATTTGTCCCGGACATCAAATACGGTGTAAGAAACAATTTCCACCCTCTCGAAATGACCACATTATATTTTTTGGCATTTTACTGCCATAAAACTGCAAATCCGCGCGAGTCCCAAATTTTTGTGTGCTATAGCCCATGCCTTCCGCCTTGGTCCCGGATGGATCCGTCGTGGAATCGCCTAATATTTGTCCCGGACATCAAATACGGCGTAAGAAACAATTTCCACCCTCTCGAAATGACCACATTATATTTTATGGCATTTTACAGCCATAAAACTGCAAATCCGCGCGAGTCCCAAATTTTTGTGTGCTATAGCCCATGCCTTCCACCTTGGGCCCGGATGGATCCATCGTGGAATCGCCTAATATTAGTCCCGGACATCAAATACGGCATAAGAAACAATTTCCACCCTCTCGAAATGACCACATTATATTTTTTGGCATTTTACTGCCATAAAACTGCAAATCCGCGCGAGTCCCAAATTTTTGTGTGCTATAGCCCATGCCTTCCGCCTTGGGCCCGGATGGATCCATCGTGGAATCGCCTAATATTTGTTCCGAACATCAAATACGGCATAAGAAACAATTTCCACCCACTCGAAATGACCACATTATATTTTTTTGGCATTTTACAGCCATAAAACTTCAAATCCGCGCGAGTCCCAAATTTTTGTGTGCTATAGCCCATGCCTTCCGCCTTGGGCCCGGATGGATCCGTCGTGAAATCGCCTAATATTTGTCCCGGACATCAAATACGGCCTAAGAAACAATTTGCACCCACTCGAAATGACCACATTTTATTTTATGGCATTTTACAACCATTAAACTGCAAATCCGCGCGAGTCCCAAATTTTTGTGTGCTATAGCCCATGCCTTCCGCCTTGGGCCCGGATGGATCCGTCGTGGAATCGCCTAATATTTGTCCCGGACATCAAATACGGCCTAAGAAACAATTTCCACCCTCTCGAAATGACCACATTATATTTTTTGGCATTTTACAGCCATAAAACTGCAAATCCGCGCGAGTCCCAAATTTTTGTGTGTTATAGCCCATGCCTTCCGCCTTGGGCCCGAATGGATCCGCCGTGGAATCGCCTAATATTTGTCCCGGACATCAAATACGACCTAAGAAACAATTTCCACCGCCCCGAAATGACCAAATTATATTTTTTGGCATTCTATAGCCATAAAACTGCAAATCCGCGCGAGTCCCAAATTTTTGTGTGCTATAGCCCATGCCTTCCACCTTGGGCCCGGATGGATCCATCGTGGAATCGCCTAATATTAGTCCCGGACATCAAATACGGCATAAGAAACAATTTCCACCCTCTCGAAATGACCACATTATATTTTTGGCATTTTACAGCCATAAAACTGCAAATCCGCGCGAGTCCCAAATTTTTGTGTGCTATAGCCCATGCGTTCCGCCTTGGGCCCGGATGGATCCGTCGTGGAATCGCCTAATATTTGTCCCGGACATCAAATACGGCCTAAGAAACAATTTCCACCCTCTCGAAATGACCACATTATATTTTTTGGCATTTTACAACCATTAAACTGCAAATCCGCGCGAGTCCCAAATTTTTGTGTGCTATAGCCCATGCCTTCCGCCTTGGGCCCGGATGGATCCGTCGTGGAATCGCCTAATATTTGTCCCGGACATCAAATACGGCCTAAGAAACAATTTCCACCCACTCGAAATGACCACATTATATTTTTTTGGCATTTTACAGCCATAAAACTGCAAATCCGCGCGAGTCCCAAATTTTTGTGTGATATAGCCCATGCCTTCCGCCTTGGGCCCGGATGGATCCGTCGTGAAATCGCCTAATATTTGTCCCGGACATCAAATACGGCCTAAGAAACAATTTCCACCCTCTCGAAATGACCACATTATATTTTTTGGCATTTTACAGCCATAAAACTGCAAATCCGCGCGAGTCCCAAATTTTTGTGTGCTATAGCCCATGCCTTCCGCCTTGGGCCCGGATGGATCCGTCGTGGAATCGCCTAATATTTGTCCCGGACATCAAATACGGTGTAAGAAAAAATTTCCACCCATCCGAAATGACCACATTATATTTTATGGCATTTTACAGCCATAAAACTGCAAATCCGCGCGAGTCCCAAATTTTTGTGTGCTATAGCCCATGCCTTCCACCTTGGGCCCGGATGGATCCATCGTGGAATCGCCTAATATTAGTCCCGGACATCAAATACGGCATAAGAAACAATTTCCACCCTCTCGAAATGACCACATTATATTTTTGGCATTTTACAGCCATAAAACTGCAAATCCGCGCGAGTCCCAAATTTTTGTGTGCTATAGCCCATGCCTTCCGCCTTGGGCCCGGATGGATCCGTCGTGGAATCGCCTAATATTTGTCCCGGACATCAAATACGGCGTAAGAAAAAATTTCCACCCATCCGAAATGACCACATTATATTTTATGGCATTTTACAGCCATAAAACTGCAAATCCGCGCGAGTCCCAAATTTTTGTGTGCTATAGCCCATGCCTTCCACCTTGGGCCCGGATGGATCCATCGTGGAATCGCCTAATATTAGTCCCGGACATCAAATACGGCATAAGAAACAATTTCCACCCTCTCGAAATGACCACATTATATTTTTGGCATTTTACAGCCATAAAACTGCAAATCCGCGCGAGTCCCAAATTTTTGTGTGCTATAGCCCATGCCTTCCACCTTGGGCCCGGATGGATCCATCGTGGAATCGCCTAATATTAGTCCCGGACATCAAATACGGCATAAGAAACAATTTCCACCCTCTCGAAATGACCACATTATATTTTTGGCATTTTACAGCCATAAAACTGCAAATCCGCGCGAGTCCCAAATTTTTGTGTGCTATAGCCCATGCCTTCCGCCTTGGGCCCGGATGGATCCGTCGTGGAATCGCCTAATATTTGTCCCGGACATCAAATACGGCATAAGAAACAATTTCCACCCTCTCGAAATGACCACATTATATTTTTTGGCATTTTACAGCCATAAAACTGCAAATCCGCGCGAGTCCCAAATTTTTGTGTGCTATAGCCCATGCCTTCCCCCTTGGGCCCGGATGGATCCGTCGTGGAATCGCCTAATATTTGTCCCGGACATCAAATACGGTGTAAGAAACAATTTCCACCCTCTCGAAATGACCACATTATATTTTTTGGCATTTTACTGCCATAAAACTGCAAATCCGCGCGAGTCCCAAATTTTTGTGTGCTATAGCCCATGCCTTCCGCCTTGGTCCCGGATGGATCCGTCGTGGAATCGCCTAATATTTGTCCCGGACATCAAATACGGCGTAAGAAACAATTTCCACCCTCTCGAAATGACCACATTATATTTTTTGGCATTTTACTGCCATAAAACTGCAAATCCGCGCGAGTCCCAAATTTTTGTGTGCTATAGCCCATGCCTTCCGCCTTGGGCCCGGATGGATCCATCGTGGAATCGCCTAATATTAGTCCCGGACATCAAATACGGCATAAGAAACAATTTCCACCCTCTCGAAATGACCACATTATATTTTTTGGCATTTTACTGCCATAAAACTGCAAATCCGCGCGAGTCCCAAATTTTTGTGTGCTATAGCCCATGCCTTCCGCCTTGGGCCCGGATGGATCCATCGTGGAATCGCCTAATATTTGTTCCGAACATCAAATACGGCATAAGAAACAATTTCCACCCACTCGAAATGACCACATTATATTTTTTGGCATTTTACAGCCATAAAACTTCAAATCCGCGCGAGTCCCAAATTTTTGTGTGCTATAGCCCATGCCTTCCGCCTTGGGCCCGGATGGATCCGTCGTGAAATCGCCTAATATTTGTCCCGGACATCAAATACGGCCTAAGAAACAATTTGCACCCACTCGAAATGACCACATTTTATTTTATGGCATTTTACAGCCATAAAACTGCAAATCCGCGCGAGTCCCAAATTTTTGTGTGCTATAGCCCATGCCTTCCGCCTTGGGCCCGGATGGATCCGTCGTGGAATCGCCTAATATTTGTCCCGGACATCAAATACGGCCTAAGAAACAATTTGCACCCTCTCGAAATGACCACATTATATTTTTTGGCATTTTGCTGCCATAAAACTGCAAATCCGCGCGAGTCCCAAATTTTTGTGTGCTATAGCCCATGCCTTCCGCCTTGGTCCCGGATGGATCCGTCGTGGAATCGCCTAATATTTGTCCCGGACATCAAATACGGCGTAATAAACAATTTCCACCCTCTCGAAATGACCACATTATATTTTTTGGCATTTTACTGCCATAAAACTGCAAATCCGCGCGAGTCCCAAATTTTTGTGTGCTATAGCCCATGCCTTCCGCCTTGGGCCCGGATGGATCCGTCGTGGAATCGCCTAATATTTGTCCCGGACATCAAATACGGCATAAGAAACAATTTCCACCCTCTCGAAATGACCACATTATATTTTTTGGCATTTTACTGCCATAAAACTGCAAATCCGCGCGAGTCCCAAATTTTTGTGTGCTATAGCCCATGCCTTCCGCCTTGGGCCCGGATGGATCCGTCGTGGAATCGCCTAATATTTGTCCCGGACATCAAATACGGCATAAGAAACAATTTCCACCCACTCGAAATGACCACATTATATTTTTTTGGCATTTTACAGCCATAAAACTGCAAATCCGCGCGAGTCCCAAATTTTTGTGTGCTATAGCCCATGCCTTCCGCCTTGGTCCCGGATGGATCCGTCGTGAAATCGCCTAATATTTGTCCCGGACATCAAATACGGCCTAAGAAACAATTTGCACCCACTCGAAATGACCACATTTTATTTTATGGCATTTTACAACCATTAAACTGCAAATCCGCGCGAGTCCCAAATTTTTGTGTGCTATAGCCCATGCCTTCCGCCTTGGGCCCGGATGGATCCGTCGTGGAATCGCCTAATATTTGTCCCGGACATCAAATACGGCCTAAGAAACAATTTCCACCCTCTCGAAATGACCACATTATATTTTTTGGCATTTTACAGCCATAAAACTGCAAATCCGCGCGAGTCCCAAATTTTTGTGTGCTATAGCCCATGCCTTCCGCCTTGGGCCCGGATGGATCCGTCGTGAAATCGCCTAATATTTGTCCCGGACATCAAATACGGCATAAGAAACAATTTCCACCCTCTCGAAATGACCACATTATATTTTTTGGCATTTTACAGCCATAAAACTGCAAATCCGCGCGAGTCCCAAATTTTTGTGTGCTATAGCCCATGCCTTCCGCCTTGGGCCCGGATGGATCCGTCGTGGAATCGCCTAATATTTGTCCCGGACATCAAATACGGCCTAAGAAACAATTTCCACCCTCTCGAAATGACCACATTATATTTTTTGGCATTTTACAACCATTAAACTGCAAATCCGCGCGAGTCCCAAATTTTTGTGTGCTATAGCCCATGCCTTCCGCCTTGGGCCCGGATGGATCCGTCGTGGAATCGCCTAATATTTGTCCCGGACATCAAATACGGCCTAAGAAACAATTTCCACCCACTCGAAATGACCACATTATATTTTTTTGGCATTTTACAGCCATAAAACTGCAAATCCGCGCGAGTCCCAAATTTTTGTGTGCTATAGCCCATGCCTTCCGCCTTGGGCCCGGATGGATCCGTCGTGAAATCGCCTAATATTTGTCCCGGACATCAAATACGGCATAAGAAACAATTTCCACCCTCTCGAAATGACCACATTATATTTTTTGGCATTTTACAGCCATAAAACTGCAAATCCGCGCGAGTCCCAAATTTTTGTGTGCTATAGCCCATGCCTTCCGCCTTGGGCCCGGATGGATCCGTCGTGGAATCGCCTAATATTTGTCCCGGACATCAAATACGGCCTAAGAAACAATTTCCACCCTCTCGAAATGACCACATTATATTTTTTGGCATTTTACAACCATTAAACTGCAAATCCGCGCGAGTCCCAAATTTTTGTGTGCTATAGCCCATGCCTTCCGCCTTGGGCCCGGATGGATCCGTCGTGGAATCGCCTAATATTTGTCCCGGACATCAAATACGGCCTAAGAAACAATTTCCACCCACTCGAAATGACCACATTATATTTTTTTGGCATTTTACAGCCATAAAACTGCAAATCCGCGCGAGTCCCAAATTTTTGTGTGATATAGCCCATGCCTTCCGCCTTGGGCCCGGATGGATCCGTCGTGAAATCGCCTAATATTTGTCCCGGACATCAAATACGGCCTAAGAAACAATTTCCACCCTCTCGAAATGACCACATTATATTTTTTTGGCATTTTACAGCCATAAAACTGCAAATCCGCGCGAGTCCCAAATTTTTGTGTGCTATAGCCCATGCCTTCCGCCTTGGGCCCGGATGGATCCGTCGTGGAATCGCCTAATATTTGTCCCGGACATCAAATACGGTGTAAGAAAAAATTTCCACCCATCCGAAATGACCACATTATATTTTATGGCATTTTACAGCCATAAAACTGCAAATCCGCGCGAGTCCCAAATTTTTGTGTGCTATAGCCCATGCCTTCCACCTTGGGCCCGGATGGATCCATCGTGGAATCGCCTAATATTAGTCCCGGACATCAAATACGGCATAAGAAACAATTTCCACCCTCTCGAAATGACCACATTATATTTTTGGCATTTTACAGCCATAAAACTGCAAATCCGCGCGAGTCCCAAATTTTTGTGTGCTATAGCCCATGCCTTCCGCCTTGGGCCCGGATGGATCCGTCGTGGAATCGCCTAATATTTGTCCCGGACATCAAATACGGCATAAGAAACAATTTCCACCCTCTCGAAATGACCACATTATATTTTTTGGCATTTTACAGCCATAAAACTGCAAATCCGCGCGAGTCCCAAATTTTTGTGTGCTATAGCCCATGCCTTCCCCCTTGGGCCCGGATGGATCCGTCGTGGAATCGCCTAATATTTGTCCCGGACATCAAATACGGTGTAAGAAACAATTTCCACCCTCTCGAAATGACCACATTATATTTTTTGGCATTTTACTGCCATAAAACTGCAAATCCGCGCGAGTCCCAAATTTTTGTGTGCTATAGCCCATGCCTTCCGCCTTGGTCCCGGATGGATCCGTCGTGGAATCGCCTAATATTTGTCCCGGACATCAAATACGGCGTAAGAAACAATTTCCACCCTCTCGAAATGACCACATTATATTTTTTGGCATTTTACTGCCATAAAACTGCAAATCCGCGCGAGTCCCAAATTTTTGTGTGCTATAGCCCATGCCTTCCGCCTTGGGCCCGGATGGATCCATCGTGGAATCGCCTAATATTAGTCCCGGACATCAAATACGGCATAAGAAACAATTTCCACCCTCTCGAAATGACCACATTATATTTTTTGGCATTTTACTGCCATAAAACTGCAAATCCGCGCGAGTCCCAAATTTTTGTGTGCTATAGCCCATGCCTTCCGCCTTGGGCCCGGATGGATCCATCGTGGAATCGCCTAATATTTGTTCCGAACATCAAATACGGCATAAGAAACAATTTCCACCCACTCGAAATGACCACATTATATTTTTTTGGCATTTTACAGCCATAAAACTTCAAATCCGCGCGAGTCCCAAATTTTTGTGTGCTATAGCCCATGCCTTCCGCCTTGGGCCCGGATGGATCCGTCGTGAAATCGCCTAATATTTGTCCCGGACATCAAATACGGCCTAAGAAACAATTTGCACCCACTCGAAATGACCACATTTTATTTTATGGCATTTTACAACCATTAAACTGCAAATCCGCGCGAGTCCCAAATTTTTGTGTGCTATAGCCCATGCCTTCCGCCTTGGGCCCGGATGGATCCGTCGTGGAATCGCCTAATATTTGTCCCGGACATCAAATACGGCCTAAGAAACAATTTCCACCCTCTCGAAATGACCACATTATATTTTTTGGCATTTTACAGCCATAAAACTGCAAATCCGCGCGAGTCCCAAATTTTTGTGTGTTATAGCCCATGCCTTCCGCCTTGGGCCCGAATGGATCCGCCGTGGAATCGCCTAATATTTGTCCCGGACATCAAATACGACCTAAGAAACAATTTCCACCGCCCCGAAATGACCAAATTATATTTTTTGGCATTCTATAGCCATAAAACTGCAAATCCGCGCGAGTCCCAAATTTTTGTGTGCTATAGCCCATGCCTTCCGGCTTGGACCGGGATGGATCCATCGTGAAATCGCCTAATATTTGTCCCCGACATCAAATACTGCCAAAGAAACCATTGTCACCGCGCCGAAATGACCAAATTATATTTTTTGGCATTCTATAGCCATAAAACTGCAAATCCGCGCGAGTCCCAAATTTTTGTGTGCTATAGCCCATGCGTTCCGCCTTGGGCCCGAATGGATCCGCCGTGGAATCGCCTAATATTTTTCCCGGACATCAAATACGGCCTAAGAAACAATTTCCACCGCCCCGAATTGACCAAATTATATTTTTTGGCATTCTATAGCCATAAAACTGCAAATTCGCGCGAGTCCCAAATTTTTGTGTGCTATAGCCCATGCCTTCCGCCTTGGGCCCGGATGGATCCGTCGTGGAATCGCCTAATATTTGTTCCGGACATCAAATACGGCCTAAGAAACAATTTCCACTTCCTCGAAATGAACAAATTATATTTTTTGGCATTCTATAGCCATAAAACTGCAAATCCGCGCGAGTCCCAAATTTTTGTGTGCTATAGCCCATGCCTTCCGCTTTGGGCCGGGATGGATCCATCGTGAAATCGCCTAATATTTGTCCCGGACATCAAATACGGCCTAAGAAACAATTTCCACCACCCCGAAATGACCTAATTATATTTTTTGGCATTCTACATCCATAAAACTGCAAATCCGCGCAAGTCCCAAATTTTTGTGTACTATAGCCCATGCCTTCCGCCTTGGGCCCGGATGGATCCGTCTTGGAATCGCCTAATATTTGTCCCGGACATCAAATACGGCCTAAGAAACAATTTCCACCGCCCCGAAATGACGAAATTATATTTTTTGGCATTCTATAGCCATAAAACTGCAAATCCGCGCGAGTCCCAAATTTTTGTGTGCTATAGCCCATGCCTTCCGGCTTGGACCGGGATGGATCCATCGTGAAATCGCCTAATATTTGTCCCCGACATCAAATACTGCCAAAGAAACCATTGTCACCGCGCTGAAATGACCAAATTATATTTTTTGGCATTCTATAGCCATAAAACTGCAAATCCGCGCGAGTCCCAAATTTTTGTGTGCTATAGCCCATGCCTTCCGCCTTGGGCCCGGATGGATCCGTCGTGGAATCTCCTAATATTTGTCCCGGACATCAAATACGGCCTAAGAAACAATTTCCACCACCCCGAAATGACCAAATTATATTTTTTGGCATCTATAGCCATAAAACTGCAAATCCGCGCGAGTCCCAAATTTTTGTGTGCTATAGCTCATGCCTTCCGGCTTGGACCGGGATGGATCCATCGTGAAATCGCCTAATATTTGTCCCCGACATCAAATACTGCCAAAGAAACCATTGTCACCGCGCCGAAATGACCAAATTATATTTTTTGGCATTCTATAGCCATAAAACTGCAAATCCGCGCGAGTCCCAAATTTTTGTGTGCTATAGCCCATGCCTTCCGCCTTGGGCCCGAATGGATCCGCCGTGGAATCGCCTAATATTTTTCCCGGACATCAAATACGGCCTAAGAAACAATTTCCACCGCCCCGAATTGACCAAATTATATTTTTTGGCATTCTATAGCCATAAAACTGCAAATCCGCGCGAGTCCCAAATTTTTGTGTGCTATAGCCCATGCCTTCCGCCTTGGGCCCGGATGGATCCGTCGTGGAATCGCCTAATATTTGTTCCGGACATCAAATACGGCCTAAGAAACAATTTCCACTTCCTCGAAATGAACAAATTATATTTTTTGGCATTCTATAGCCATAAAACTGCAAATCCGCGCGAGTCCCAAATTTTTGTGTGCTATAGCCCATGCCTTCCGCTTTGGGCCGGGATGGATCCATCGTGAAATCGCCTAATATTTGTCCCGGACATCAAATACGGCCTAAGAAACAATTTCCACCACCCCGAAATGACCTAATTATATTTTTTGGCATTCTACATCCATAAAACTGCAAATCCGCGCAAGTCCCAAATTTTTGTGTACTATAGCCCATGCCTTCCGCCTTGGACCCGGATGGATCCGTCTTGGAATCGCCTAATATTTGTCCCGGACATCAAATACGGCCTAAGAAACAATTCCCACCGCCCCGAAATGACGAAATTATATTTTTGGCATTCTATAGCCATAAAACTGCAAATCCGCGCGAGCCCCAAATTTTTGTGTGCTATAGCCCATGCCTTCCGGCTTGGACCGGGATGGATCCATCGTGAAATCGCCTAATATTTGTCCCCGACATCAAATACTGCCAAAGAAACCATTGTCACCGCGCCGACATGACCAAATTATATTTTTTGGCATTCTATAGCCATAAAACTGCAAATCCGCGCGAGTCCCAAATTTTTGTGTGCTATAGCCCATGCCTTCCGCCTTGGGCCCGGATGGATCCGTCGTGGAATCGCCTAATATTTGTCCCGGACATCAAATACGGCCTAAGAAACAATTTCCACTTCCTCGAAATGAACAAATTATATTTTTTGGCATTCTATAGCCATAAAACTGCAAATCCGCGCGAGTCCCAAATTTTTGTGTGCTATAGCCCATGCCTTCCGCTTTGGGCCGGGATGGATCCATCGTGAAATCGCCTAATATTTGTCCCGGACATCAAATACGGCCTAAGAAACAATTTCCACCACCCCGAAATGACCAAATTATATTTTTTGGCATTCTACATCCATAAAACTGCACATCCGCGCGAGTCCCAAATTTTTGTGTGCTATAGCCCATGCCTTCCGCCTTGGGCCCGGATGGATCCGTCGTGGAATCGCCTAATATTTGTCCCGGACATCAAATACGGCCTAAGAAACAATTTCCACTTCCTCGAAATGAACAAATTATATTTTTTGGCATTCTATAGCCATAAAACTGCAAATCCGCGCGAGTCCCAAATTTTTGTGTGCTATAGCCCATGCCTTCCGCCTTGGGCCCGGATGGATCCGTCGTGGAATCGCCTAATATTTGTCCCGGACATCAAATACGGCCTAAGAAACAATTTCCACCACCCCAAAATGACCTAATTATATTTTTTGGCATTCTACATCCATAAAACTGCAAATCCGCGCAAGTCCCAAATTTTTGTGTACTATAGCCCATGCCTTCCGCCTTGGGCCCGGATGGATCCGTCTTGGAATCGCCTAATATTTGTCCCGGACATCAAATACGGCCTAAGAAACAATTTCCACCGCCCCGAAATGACGAAATTATATTTTTTGGCATTCTATAGCCATAAAACTGCAAATCCGCGCGAGTCCCAAATTTTTGTGTGCTATAGCCCATGCCTTCCGCCTTGGGCCCGGATGGATCCGTCGTGGAATCGCCTAATATTTGTCCCGGACATCAAATACGGCCTAAGAAACAATTTCCACTTCCTCGAAATGAACAAATTATATTTTTTGGCATTCTATAGCCATAAAACTGCAAATCCGCGCGAGTCCCAAATTTTTGTGTGCTATAGCCCATGCCTTCCGCCTTGGGCCCGGATGGATCCGTCGTGGAATCGCCTAATATTTGTCCCGGACATCAAATACGGCCTAAGAAACAATTTCCACCACCCCAAAATGACCTAATTATATTTTTTGGCATTCTACATCCATAAAACTGCAAATCCGCGCAAGTCCCAAATTTTTGTGTACTATAGCCCATGCCTTCCGCCTTGGGCCCGGATGGATCCGTCGTGGAATCTCCTAATATTTGTCCCGGACATCAAATACGGCCTAAGAAACAATTTCCACCACCCCGAAATGACCAAATTATATTTTTTGGCATCTATAGCCATAAAACTGCAAATCCGCGCGAGTCCCAAATTTTTGTGTGCTATAGCCCATGCCTTCCGCCTTGGGCCCGGATGGATCCGTCGTGGAATCGCCTAATATTTGTTCCAGACATCAAATACGGCCTAAGAAACAATTTCCACTTCCTCGAAATGAACAAATTATATTTTTTGGCATTCTATAGCCATAAAACTGCAAATCCGCGCGAGTCCCAAATTTTTGTGTGCTATATCCCATGCCTTCCGCTTTGGGCCGGGATGGATCCATCGTGAAATCGCCTAATATTTGTCCCGGACATCAAATACGGCCTAAGAAACAATTTCCACCACCCCGAAATGACCTAATTATATTTTTTGGCATTCTACATCCATAAAACTGCAAATCCGCGCAAGTCCCAAATTTTTGTGTACTATAGCCCATGCCTTCCGCCTTGGGCCCGGATGGATCCGTCGTGGAATCGCCTAATATTTGTCCCGGACATCAAATACGGCCTAAGAAACAATTTCCACCGCCCCGAATTGACCAAATTATATTTTTTGGCATTCTATAGCCATAAAACTGCAAATCTGCGCGAGTCCCAAATTTTTGTGTGCTATAGCCCATGCCTTCCGCCTTGGGCCCGAATGGATCCGCCGTGGAATCGCCTAATATTTTTCCCGGACATCAAATACGGCCTAAGAAACAATTTCCACCGCCCCGAATTGACCAAATTATATTTTTTGGCATTCTATAGCCATAAAACTGCAAATCCGCGCGAGTCCCAAATTTTTGTGTGCTATAGCCCATGCCTTCCGCCTTGGGCCCGGATGGATCCGTCGTGGAATCGCCTAATATTTGTCCCGGACATCAAATACGGCCTAAGAAACAATTTCCACTTCCTCGAAATGAACAAATTATATTTTTTGGCATTCTATAGCCATAAAACTGCAAATCCGCGCGAGTCCCAAATTTTTGTGTGCTATAGCCCATGCCTTCCGCTTTGGGCCGGGATGGATCCATCGTGAAATCGCCTAATATTTGTCCCGGACATCAAATACGGCCTAAGAAACAATTTCCACCACCCCGAAATGACCAAATTATATTTTTTGGCATTCTACATCCATAAAACTGCAAATCCGCGCGAGTCCCAAATTTTTGTGTGCTATAGCCCATGCCTTCCGCCTTGGGCCCGGATGGATCCGTCGTGGAATCGCCTAATATTTGTCCCGGACATCAAATACGGCCTAAGAAACAATTTCCACCGCCCCGAATTGACCAAATTATATTTTTTGGCATTCTATAGCCATAAAACTGCAAATCTGCGCGAGTCCCAAATTTTTGTGTGCTATAGCCCATGCCTTCCGCCTTGGGCCCGAATGGATCCGCCGTGGAATCGCCTAATATTTTTCCCGGACATCAAATACGGCCTAAGAAACAATTTCCACCGCCCCGAATTGACCAAATTATATTTTTTGGCATTCTATAGCCATAAAACTGCAAATCCGCGCGAGTCCCAAATTTTTGTGTGCTATAGCCCATGCCTTCCGCCTTGGGCCCGAATGGATCCGCCGTGGAATCGCCTAATATTTTTCCCGGACATCAAATACGGCCTAAGAAACAATTTCCACCGCCCCGAATTGACCAAATTATATTTTTTGGCATTCTATAGCCATAAAACTGCAAATCCGCGCGAGTCCCAAATTTTTGTGTGCTATAGCCCATGCCTTCCGCCTTGGGCCCGGATGGATCCGTCGTGGAATCGCCTAATATTTGTCCCGGACATCAAATACGGCCTAAGAAACAATTTCCACTTCCTCGAAATGAACAAATTATATTTTTTGGCATTCTATAGCCATAAAACTGCAAATCCGCGCGAGTCCCAAATTTTTGTGTGCTATAGCCCATGCCTTCCGCTTTGGGCCGGGATGGATCCATCGTGAAATCGCCTAATATTTGTCCCGGACATCAAATACGGCCTAAGAAACAATTTCCACCACCCCGAAATGACCAAATTATATTTTTTGGCATTCTACATCCATAAAACTGCAAATCCGCGCGAGTCCCAAATTTTTGTGTGCTATAGCCCATGCCTTCCGCCTTGGGCCCGGATGGATCCGTCGTGGAATCGCCTAATATTTGTCCCGGACATCAAATACGGCCTAAGAAACAATTTCCACCGCCCCGAATTGACCAAATTATATTTTTTGGCATTCTATAGCCATAAAACTGCAAATCTGCGCGAGTCCCAAATTTTTGTGTGCTATAGCCCATGCCTTCCGCCTTGGGCCCGAATGGATCCGCCGTGGAATCGCCTAATATTTTTCCCGGACATCAAATACGGCCTAAGAAACAATTTCCACCACCCCGAATTGACCAAATTATATTTTTTGGCATTCTATAGCCATAAAACTGCAAATCCGCGCGAGTCCCAAATTTTTGTGTGCTATAGCCCATGCCTTCCGCCTTGGGCCCGGATGGATCCGTCGTGGAATCGCCTAATATTTGTCCCGGACATCAAATACGGCCTAAGAAACAATTTCCACTTCCTCGAAATGAACAAATTATATTTTTTGGCATTCTATAGCCATAAAACTGCAAATCCGCGCGAGTCCCAAATTTTTGTGTGCTATAGCCCATGCCTTCCGCTTTGGGCCGGGATGGATCCATCGTGAAATCGCCTAATATTTGTCCCGGACATCAAATACGGCCTAAGAAACAATTTCCACCACCCCGAAATGACCAAATTATATTTTTTGGCATTCTACATCCATAAAACTGCAAATCCGCGCGAGTCCCAAATTTTTGTGTGCTATAGCCCATGCCTTCCGCCTTGGGCCCGGATGGATCCGTCGTGGAATCGCCTAATATTTGTCCCGGACATCAAATACGGCCTAAGAAACAATTTCCACCGCCCCAAAATGACTAAATTATATTCTTTGGCATTCTATAGCCATAAAACTGCAAATCCGCGCGAGTCCCAAATTTTTGTGTGCTATAGCCCATGCCTCCCGCCTTGGGCCCGGATGGATCCGTCGTGAAATCGCCTAATATTTATCCCGGACATCAAATACTGCCTAAAAAAAATTTCCACCGCCCCGAAATGACCAAATTATACTTTTTGGCATTATATAGCCATAAAACTACAAATCTGCGCGAGTCCCAATTTTTTATGTGCTATAGCCCATGCCTCCCGCCTTGGGCCCGGATGGATCCGTCGTGAAATCGCCTAATATTTGTCCCGGACATCAAATACGGCCTAAGAAAAAATTTCCACCGCCCCGAAATGACCAAATTATACTTTTTGGCATTTTACAGCGATAAACATGCAAATCCGCGCGAGTTCCAAATTTTTGTGTGCTATAGCCCATGCCTTCCGCCTTGGGTCGGGATGGATCCATCGTGAAATCGCCTAATATTTGTCCCGGACATCAAATACGGCCTAAGAAACAATTTCCACCGCCCCAAAATGAACAAATTATATTCTTTGGCATTCTATAGCCATAAAACTGCAAATCCGCGCGAGTCCCAAATTTTTGTGTGCTATATCCCATGCCTTCCGCTTTGGGCCGGGATGGATCCATCGTGAAATCGCCTAATATTTGTCCCGGACATCAAATACGGCCTAAGAAACAATTTCCACCACCCCGAAATGACCTAATTATATTTTTTGGCATTCTACATCCATAAAACTGCAAATCCGCGCAAGTCCCAAATTTTTGTGTACTATAGCCCATGCCTTCCGCCTTGGACCCGGATGGATCCGTCTTGGAATCGCCTAATATTTGTCCCGGACATCAAATACGGCCTAAGAAACAATTCCCACCGCCCCGAAATGACGAAATTATATTTTTTGGCATTCTATAGCCATAAAACTGCAAATCCGCGCGAGCCCCAAATTTTTGTGTGCTATAGCCCATGCCTTCCGGCTTGGACCGGGATGGATCCATCGTGAAATCGCCTAATATTTGTCCCCGACATCAAATACTGCCAAAGAAACCATTGTCACCGCGCCGACATGACCAAATTATATTTTTTGGCACTCTATAGCCATAAAACTGCAAATCCGCGCGAGTCCCAAATTTTTGTGTGCTATAGCCCATGCCTTCCGCCTTGGGCCCGGATGGATCCGTCGTGGAATCGCCTAATATTTGTCCCGGACATCAAATACGGCCTAAGAAACAATTTCCACTTCCTCGAAATGAACAAATTATATTTTTTGGCATTCTATAGCCATAAAACTGCAAATCCGCGCGAGTCCCAAATTTTTGTGTGCTATAGCCCATGCCTTCCGCTTTGGGCCGGGATGGATCCATCGTGAAATCGCCTAATATTTGTCCCGGACATCAAATACGGCCTAAGAAACAATTTCCACCACCCCGAAATGACCAAATTATATTTTTTGGCATTCTACATCCATAAAACTGCACATCCGCGCGAGTCCCAAATTTTTGTGTGCTATAGCCCATGCCTTCCGCCTTGGGCCCGGATGGATCCGTCGTGGAATCGCCTAATATTTGTCCCGGACATCAAATACGGCCTAAGAAACAATTTCCACTTCCTCGAAATGAACAAATTATATTTTTTGGCATTCTATAGCCATAAAACTGCAAATCCGCGCGAGTCCCAAATTTTTGTGTGCTATAGCCCATGCCTTCCGCTTTGGGCCGGGATGGATCCATCGTGAAATCGCCTAATATTTGTCCCGGACATCAAATACGGCCTAAGAAACAATTTCCACCGCCCCGAATTGACCAAATTATATTTTTTGGCATTCTATAGCCATAAAACTGCAAATCTGCGCGAGTCCCAAATTTTTGTGTGCTATAGCCCATGCCTTCCACCTTGGGCCCGAATGGATCCGCCGTGGAATCGCCTAATATTTTTCCCGGACATCAAATACGGCCTAAGAAACAATTTCCACCGCCCCAAATTGACCAAATTATATTTTTTGGCATTCTATAGCCATAAAACTGCAAATCCGCGCGAGTCCCAAATTTTTGTGTGCTATAGCCCATGCCTTCCGCCTTGGGCCCGGATGCATCCGTCGTGGAATCGCCTAATATTTGTCCCGGACATCAAATACGGCCTAAGAAACAATTTCCACTTCCTCGAAATGAACAAATTATATTTTTTGGCATTCTATAGCCATAAAACTGCAAATCCGCGCGAGTCCCAAATTTTTGTGTGCTATAGCCCATGCCTTCCGCTTTGGGCCGGGATGGATCCATCGTGAAATCGCCTAATATTTGTCCCGGACATCAAATACGGCCTAAGAAACAATTTCCACCACCCCGAAATGACCAAATTATATTTTTTGGCATTCTACATCCATAAAACTGCAAATCCGCGCGAGTCCCAAATTTTTGTGTGCTATAGCCCATGCCTTCCGCCTTGGGCCCGGATGGATCCGTCGTGGAATCGCCTAATATTTGTCCCGGACATCAAATACGGCCTAAGAAACAATTTCCACCGCCCCGAATTGACCAAATTATATTTTTTGGCATTCTATAGCCATAAAACTGCAAATCTGCGCGAGTCCCAAATTTTTGTGTGCTATAGCCCATGCCTTCCGCCTTGGGCCCGAATGGATCCGCCGTGGAATCGCCTAATATTTTTCCCGGACATCAAATACGGCCTAAGAAACAATTTCCACCGCCCCGAATTGACCAAATTATATTTTTTGGCATTCTATAGCCATAAAACTGCAAATCCGCGCGAGTCCCAAATTTTTGTGTGCTATAGCCCATGCCTTCCGCCTTGGGCCCGGATGGATCCGTCGTGGAATCGCCTAATATTTGTCCCGGACATCAAATACGGCCTAAGAAACAATTTCCACTTCCTCGAAATGAACAAATTATATTTTTTGGCATTCTATAGCCATAAAACTGCAAATCCGCGCGAGTCCCAAATTTTTGTGTGCTATAGCCCATGCCTTCCGCTTTGGGCCGGGATGGATCCATCGTGAAATCGCCTAATATTTGTCCCGGACATCAAATACGGCCTAAGAAACAATTTCCACCACCCCGAAATGACCAAATTATATTTTTTGGCATTCTACATCCATAAAACTGCAAATCCGCGCGAGTCCCAAATTTTTGTGTGCTATAGCCCATGCCTTCCGCCTTGGGCCCGGATGGATCCGTCGTGGAATCGCCTAATATTTGTCCCGGACATCAAATACGGCCTAAGAAACAATTTCCACCGCCCCAAAATGACTAAATTATATTCTTTGGCATTCTATAGCCATAAAACTGCAAATCCGCGCGAGTCCCAAATTTTTGTGTGCTATAGCCCATGCCTCCCGCCTTGGGCCCGGATGGATCCGTCGTGAAATCGCCTAATATTTATCCCGGACATCAAATACTGCCTAAAAAAAATTTCCACCGCCCCGAAATGACCAAATTATACTTTTTGGCATTATATAGCCATAAAACTACAAATCTGCGCGAGTCCCAATTTTTTATGTGCTATAGCCCATGCCTCCCGCCTTGGGCCCGGATGGATCCGTCGTGAAATCGCCTAATATTTGTCCCGGACATCAAATACGGCCTAAGAAAAAATTTCCACCGCCCCGAAATGACCAAATTATACTTTTTGGCATTTTACAGCGATAAACATGCAAATCCGCGCGAGTTCCAAATTTTTGTGTGCTATAGCCCATGCCTTCCGCCTTGGGTCGGGATGGATCCATCGTGAAATCGCCTAATATTTGTCCCGGACATCAAATACGGCCTAAGAAACAATTTCCACCGCCCCAAAATGAACAAATTATATTCTTTGGCATTCTATAGCCATAAAACTGCAAATCCGCGCGAGTCCCAAATTTTTGTGTGCTATATCCCATGCCTTCCGCTTTGGGCCGGGATGGATCCATCGTGAAATCGCCTAATATTTGTCCCGGACATCAAATACGGCCTAAGAAACAATTTCCACCACCCCGAAATGACCTAATTATATTTTTTGGCATTCTACATCCATAAAACTGCAAATCCGCGCAAGTCCCAAATTTTTGTGTACTATAGCCCATGCCTTCCGCCTTGGACCCGGATGGATCCGTCTTGGAATCGCCTAATATTTGTCCCGGACATCAAATACGGCCTAAGAAACAATTCCCACCGCCCCGAAATGACGAAATTATATTTTTTGGCATTCTATAGCCATAAAACTGCAAATCCGCGCGAGCCCCAAATTTTTGTGTGCTATAGCCCATGCCTTCCGGCTTGGACCGGGATGGATCCATCGTGAAATCGCCTAATATTTGTCCCCGACATCAAATACTGCCAAAGAAACCATTGTCACCGCGCCGACATGACCAAATTATATTTTTTGGCATTCTATAGCCATAAAACTGCAAATCCGCGCGAGTCCCAAATTTTTGTGTGCTATAGCCCATGCCTTCCGCCTTGGGCCCGGATGGATCCGTCGTGGAATCGCCTAATATTTGTCCCGGACATCAAATACGGCCTAAGAAACAATTTCCACTTCCTCGAAATGAACAAATTATATTTTTTGGCATTCTATAGCCATAAAACTGCAAATCCGCGCGAGTCCCAAATTTTTGTGTGCTATAGCCCATGCCTTCCGCTTTGGGCCGGGATGGATCCATCGTGAAATCGCCTAATATTTGTCCCGGACATCAAATACGGCCTAAGAAACAATTTCCACCACCCCGAAATGACCAAATTATATTTTTTGGCATTCTACATCCATAAAACTGCACATCCGCGCGAGTCCCAAATTTTTGTGTGCTATAGCCCATGCCTTCCGCCTTGGGCCCGGATGGATCCGTCGTGGAATCGCCTAATATTTGTCCCGGACATCAAATACGGCCTAAGAAACAATTTCCACTTCCTCGAAATGAACAAATTATATTTTTTGGCATTCTATAGCCATAAAACTGCAAATCCGCGCGAGTCCCAAATTTTTGTGTGCTATAGCCCATGCCTTCCGCTTTGGGCCGGGATGGATCCATCGTGAAATCGCCTAATATTTGTCCCGGACATCAAATACGGCCTAAGAAACAATTTCCACCGCCCCGAATTGACCAAATTATATTTTTTGGCATTCTATAGCCATAAAACTGCAAATCTGCGCGAGTCCCAAATTTTTGTGTGCTATAGCCCATGCCTTCCGCCTTGGGCCCGAATGGATCCGCCGTGGAATCGCCTAATATTTTTCCCGGACATCAAATACGGCCTAAGAAACAATTTCCACCGCCCCAAATTGACCAAATTATATTTTTTGGCATTCTATAGCCATAAAACTGCAAATCCGCGCGAGTCCCAAATTTTTGTGTGCTATAGCCCATGCCTTCCGCCTTGGGCCCGGATGCATCCGTCGTGGAATCGCCTAATATTTGTCCCGGACATCAAATACGGCCTAAGAAACAATTTCCACTTCCTCGAAATGAACAAATTATATTTTTTGGCATTCTATAGCCATAAAACTGCAAATCCGCGCGAGTCCCAAATTTTTGTGTGCTATAGCCCATGCCTTCCGCTTTGGGCCGGGATGGATCCATCGTGAAATCGCCTAATATTTGTCCCGGACATCAAATACGGCCTAAGAAACAATTTCCACCACCCCGAAATGACCAAATTATATTTTTTGGCATTCTACATCCATAAAACTGCAAATCCGCGCGAGTCCCAAATTTTTGTGTGCTATAGCCCATGCCTTCCGCCTTGGGCCCGGATGGATCCGTCGTGGAATCGCCTAATATTTGTCCCGGACATCAAATACGGCCTAAGAAACAATTTCCACCGCCCCGAATTGACCAAATTATATTTTTTGGCATTCTATAGCCATAAAACTGCAAATCTGCGCGAGTCCCAAATTTTTGTGTGCTATAGCCCATGCCTTCCGCCTTGGGCCCGAATGGATCCGCCGTGGAATCGCCTAATATTTTTCCCGGACATCAAATACGGCCTAAGAAACAATTTCCACCGCCCCGAATTGACCAAATTATATTTTTTGGCATTCTATAGCCATAAAACTGCAAATCCGCGCGAGTCCCAAATTTTTGTGTGCTATAGCCCATGCCTTCCGCCTTGGGCCCGGATGGATCCGTCGTGGAATCGCCTAATATTTGTCCCGGACATCAAATACGGCCTAAGAAACAATTTCCACTTCCTCGAAATGAACAAATTATATTTTTTGGCATTCTATAGCCATAAAACTGCAAATCCGCGCGAGTCCCAAATTTTTGTGTGCTATAGCCCATGCCTTCCGCCTTGGGCCCGGATGGATCCGTCGTGAAATCGCCTAATATTTGTCCCGGACATCAAATACGGCCTAAGAAACAATTTCCACCACCCCGAAATGACCAAATTATATTTTTTGGCATTCTACATCCATAAAACTGCAAATCCGCGCGAGTCCCAAATTTTTGTGTGCTATAGCCCATGCCTTCCGCCTTGGGCCCGGATGGATCCGTCGTGGAATCGCCTAATATTTGTCCCGGACATCAAATACGGCCTAAGAAACAATTTCCACCGCCCCAAAATGACTAAATTATATTCTTTGGCATTCTATAGCCATAAAACTGCAAATCCGCGCGAGTCCCAAATTTTTGTGTGCTATAGCCCATGCCTCCCGCCTTGGGCCCGGATGGATCCGTCGTGAAATCGCCTAATATTTATCCCGGACATCAAATACTGCCTAAAAAAAAATTTCCACCGCCCCGAAATGACCAAATTATACTTTTTGGCATTATATAGCCATAAAACTACAAATCTGCGCGAGTCCCAATTTTTTATGTGCTATAGCCCATGCCTCCCGCCTTGGGCCCGGATGGATCCGTCGTGAAATCGCCTAATATTTGTCCCGGACATCAAATACGGCCTAAGAAAAAATTTCCACCGCCCCGAAATGACCAAATTATACTTTTTGGCATTTTACAGCGATAAACATGCAAATCCGCGCGAGTTCCAAATTTTTGTGTGCTATAGCCCATGCCTTCCGCCTTGGGTCGGGATGGATCCATCGTGAAATCGCCTAATATTTGTCCCGGACATCAAATACGGCCTAAGAAACAATTTCCACCGCCCCAAAATGAACAAATTATATTCTTTGGCATTCTATAGCCATAAAACTGCAAATCCGCGCGAGTCCCAAATTTTTGTGTGCTATATCCCATGCCTTCCGCTTTGGGCCGGGATGGATCCATCGTGAAATCGCCTAATATTTGTCCCGGACATCAAATACGGCCTAAGAAACAATTTCCACCACCCCGAAATGACCTAATTATATTTTTTGGCATTCTACATCCATAAAACTGCAAATCCGCGCAAGTCCCAAATTTTTGTGTACTATAGCCCATGCCTTCCGCCTTGGACCCGGATGGATCCGTCTTGGAATCGCCTAATATTTGTCCCGGACATCAAATACGGCCTAAGAAACAATTCCCACCGCCCCGAAATGACGAAATTATATTTTTTGGCATTCTATAGCCATAAAACTGCAAATCCGCGCGAGCCCCAAATTTTTGTGTGCTATAGCCCATGCCTTCCGGCTTGGACCGGGATGGATCCATCGTGAAATCGCCTAATATTTGTCCCCGACATCAAATACTGCCAAAGAAACCATTGTCACCGCGCCGACATGACCAAATTATATTTTTTGGCATTCTATAGCCATAAAACTGCAAATCCGCGCGAGTCCCAAATTTTTGTGTGCTATAGCCCATGCCTTCCGCCTTGGGCCCGGATGGATCCGTCGTGGAATCGCCTAATATTTGTCCCGGACATCAAATACGGCCTAAGAAACAATTTCCACTTCCTCGAAATGAACAAATTATATTTTTTGGCATTCTATAGCCATAAAACTGCAAATCCGCGCGAGTCCCAAATTTTTGTGTGCTATAGCCCATGCCTTCCGCTTTGGGCCGGGATGGATCCATCGTGAAATCGCCTAATATTTGTCCCGGACATCAAATACGGCCTAAGAAACAATTTCCACCACCCCGAAATGACCAAATTATATTTTTTGGCATTCTACATCCATAAAACTGCACATCCGCGCGAGTCCCAAATTTTTGTGTGCTATAGCCCATGCCTTCCGCCTTGGGCCCGGATGGATCCGTCGTGGAATCGCCTAATATTTGTCCCGGACATCAAATACGGCCTAAGAAACAATTTCCACTTCCTCGAAATGAACAAATTATATTTTTTGGCATTCTATAGCCATAAAACTGCAAATCCGCGCGAGTCCCAAATTTTTGTGTGCTATAGCCCATGCCTTCCGCTTTGGGCCGGGATGGATCCATCGTGAAATCGCCTAATATTTGTCCCGGACATCAAATACGGCCTAAGAAACAATTTCCACCGCCCCGAATTGACCAAATTATATTTTTTGGCATTCTATAGCCATAAAACTGCAAATCTGCGCGAGTCCCAAATTTTTGTGTGCTATAGCCCATGCCTTCCGCCTTGGGCCCGAATGGATCCGCCGTGGAATCGCCTAATATTTTTCCCGGACATCAAATACGGCCTAAGAAACAATTTCCACCGCCCCAAATTGACCAAATTATATTTTTTGGCATTCTATAGCCATAAAACTGCAAATCCGCGCGAGTCCCAAATTTTTGTGTGCTATAGCCCATGCCTTCCGCCTTGGGCCCGGATGGATCCGTCGTGGAATCGCCTAATATTTGTCCCGGACATCAAATACGGCCTAAGAAACAATTTCCACTTCCTCGAAATGAACAAATTATATTTTTTGGCATTCTATAGCCATAAAACTGCAAATCCGCGCGAGTCCCAAATTTTTGTGTGCTATAGCCCATGCCTTCCGCTTTGGGCCGGGATGGATCCATCGTGAAATCGCCTAATATTTGTCCCGGACATCAAATACGGCCTAAGAAACAATTTCCACCGCCCCGAATTGACCAAATTATATTTTTTGGCATTCTATAGCCATAAAACTGCAAATCTGCGCGAGTCCCAAATTTTTGTGTGCTATAGCCCATGCCTTCCGCCTTGGGCCCGAATGGATCCGCCGTGGAATCGCCTAATATTTTTCCCGGACATCAAATACGGCCTAAGAAACAATTTCCACCGCCCCAAATTGACCAAATTATATTTTTTGGCATTCTATAGCCATAAAACTGCAAATCCGCGCGAGTCCCAAATTTTTGTGTGCTATAGCCCATGCCTTCCGCCTTGGGCCCGGATGGATCCGTCCTGGAATCGCCTAATATTTGTCCCGGACATCAAATACGGCCTAAGAAACAATTTCCACCACCCCGAAATGACCAAATTATATTTTTTGGCATTTTATAGCCATAAAACTGCAAATCCGCGCGAGTCCCAAATTTTTGTGTGCTATAGCCCATGCCTTCCGCCTTGGGCCCGGATGGATCCATCGTGGAATCGCCTAATATTTGTCCCGGACATCAAATACGGCCTAAGAAACAATTTCCACCGCCCCGAATTGACCAAATTATATTTTTTGGCATTCTATAGCCATAAAACTGCAAATCTGCGCGAGTCCCAAATTTTTGTGTGCTATAGCCCATGCCTTCCGCCTTGGGCCCGAATGGATCCGCCGTGGAATCGCCTAATATTTTTCCCGGACATCAAATACGGCCTAAGAAACAATTTCCACCGCCCCGAATTGACCAAATTATATTTTTTGGCATTCTATAGCCATAAAACTGCAAATCCGCGCGAGTCCCAAATTTTTGTGTGCTATAGCCCATGCCTTCCGCCTTGGGCCCGGATGGATCCGTCGTGGAATCGCCTAATATTTGTCCCGGACATCAAATACGGCCTAAGAAACAATTTCCACTTCCTCGAAATGAACAAATTATATTTTTTGGCATTCTATAGCCATAAAACTGCAAATCCGCGCGAGTCCCAAATTTTTGTGTGCTATAGCCCATGCCTTCCGCTTTGGGCCGGGATGGATCCATCGTGAAATCGCCTAATATTTGTCCCGGACATCAAATACGGCCTAAGAAACAATTTCCACCACCCCGAAATGACCAAATTATATTTTTTGGCATTCTACATCCATAAAACTGCAAATCCGCGCGAGTCCCAAATTTTTGTGTGCTATAGCCCATGCCTTCCGCCTTGGGCCCGGATGGATCCGTCGTGGAATCGCCTAATATTTGTCCCGGACATCAAATACGGCCTAAGAAACAATTTCCACCGCCCCAAAATGACTAAATTATATTCTTTGGCATTCTATAGCCATAAAACTGCAAATCCGCGCGAGTCCCAAATTTTTGTGTGCTATAGCCCATGCCTCCCGCCTTGGGCCCGGATGGATCCGTCGTGAAATCGCCTAATATTTATCCCGGACATCAAATACTGCCTAAAAAAAATTTCCACCGCCCCGAAATGACCAAATTATACTTTTTGGCATTATATAGCCATAAAACTACAAATCTGCGCGAGTCCCAAATTTTTATGTGCTATAGCCCATGCCTCCCGCCTTGGGCCCGGATGGATCCGTCGTGAAATCGCCTAATATTTGTCCCGGACATCAAATACGGCCTAAGAAAAAATTTCCACCGCCCCGAAATGACCAAATTATACTTTTTGGCATTTTACAGCGATAAACATGCAAATCCGCGCGAGTTCCAAATTTTTGTGTGCTATAGCCCATGCCTTCCGCCTTGGGTCGGGATGGATCCATCGTGAAATCGCCTAATATTTGTCCCGGACATCAAATACGGTCTAAGAAACAATTTCCACCGCCCCAAAATGACTAAATTATATTCTTTGGCATTCTATAGCCATAAAACTGCAAATCCGCGCGAGTCCCAAATTTTTGTGTGCTATAGCCCATGCCTCCCGCCTTGGGCCCGGATGGATCCGTCGTGAAATCGCCTAATATTTATCCCGGACATCAAATACTGCCTAAAAAAAAATTTCCACCGCCCCGAAATGACCAAATTATACTTTTTGGCATTATATAGCCATAAAACTACAAATCTGCGCGAGTCCCAAATTTTTATGTGCTATAGCCCATGCCTCCCGCCTTGGGCCCGGATGGATCCGTCGTGAAATCGCCTAATATTTGTCCCGGACATCAAATACGGCCTAAGAAAAAATTTCCACCGCCCCGAAATGACCAAATTATACTTTTTGGCATTTTACAGCGATAAACATGCAAATCCGCGCGAGTCCCAAATTTTTGTGTGCTATAGCCCATGCCTTCCGCCTTGGGCCCGGATGGATCCGTCGTGGAATCGCCTAATATTTGTCCCGGACATCAAATACGGCCTAAGAAACAATTTCCACCGCCCCAAAATGACTAAATTATATTCTTTGGCATTCTATAGCCATAAAACTGCAAATCCGCGCGAGTCCCAAATTTTTGTGTGCTATAGCCCATGCCTCCCGCCTTGGGCCCGGATGGATCCGTCGTGAAATCGCCTAATATTTGTCCCGGACATCAAATACGGCCTAAGAAAAAATTTCCACCGCCCCGAAATGACCAAATTATACTTTTTGGCATTTTACAGCGATAAACATGCAAATCCGCGCGAGTTCCAAATTTTTGTGTGCTATAGCCCATGCCTTCCGCCTTGGGTCGGGATGGATCCATCGTGAAATCGCCTAATATTTGTCCCGGACATCAAATACGGCCTAAGAAACAATTTCCACCGCCCCGAAATGACCAAATTATATTTTTTGGCATTTTACAGCCATAAAACTGCAAATCCGCGCGAGTCCCAAATTTTTGTGTGTTATAGCCCATGCCTTCCGCCTTGGGCCCGAATGGATCCGCCGTGGAATCGCCTAATATTTGTCCCGGACATCAAATACGACCTAAGAAACAATTTCCACCGCCCCGAAATGACCAAATTATATTTTTTGGCATTCTATAGCCATAAAACTGCAAATCCGCGCGAGTCCCAAATTTTTGTGTGCTATAGCCCATGCCTTCCGGCTTGGACCGGGATGGATCCATCGTGAAATCGCCTAATATTTGTCCCCGACATCAAATACTGCCAAAGAAACCATTGTCACCGCGCCGAAATGACCAAATTATATTTTTTGGCATTCTATAGCCATAAAACTGCAAATCCGCGCGAGTCCCAAATTTTTGTGTGCTATAGCCCATGCCTTCCGCCTTGGGCCCGAATGGATCCGCCGTGGAATCGCCTAATATTTTTCCCGGACATCAAATACTGCCTAAAAAAAAATTTCCACCGCCCCGAAATGACCAAATTATACTTTTTGGCATTATATAGCCATAAAACTACAAATCTGCGCGAGTCCCAAATTTTTGTGTGCTATAGCCCATGCCTTCCGCCTTGGGCCCGAATGGATCCGCCGTGGAATCGCCTAATATTTTTCCCGGACATCAAATACGGCCTAAGAAACAATTTCCACCGCCCCAAATTGACCAAATTATATTTTTTGGCATTCTATAGCCATAAAACTGCAAATCCGCGCGAGTCCCAAATTTTTGTGTGCTATAGCCCATGCCTTCCGCCTTGGGCCCGGATGGATCCGTCGTGGAATCGCCTAATATTTGTCCCGGACATCAAATACGGCCTAAGAAACAATTTCCACCGCCCCGAATTGACCAAATTATATTTTTTGGCATTCTATAGCCATAAAACTGCAAATCTGCGCGAGTCCCAAATTTTTGTGTGCTATAGCCCATGCCTTCCGCCTTGGGCCCGAATGGATCCGCCGTGGAATCGCCTAATATTTTTCCCGGACATCAAATACGGCCTAAGAAACAATTTCCACCGCCCCAAATTGACCAAATTATATTTTTTGGCATTCTATAGCCATAAAACTGCAAATCCGCGCGAGTCCCAAATTTTTGTGTGCTATAGCCCATGCCTTCCGCCTTGGGCCCGGATGGATCCGTCGTGGAATCGCCTAATATTTGTCCCGGACATCAAATACGGCCTAAGAAACAATTTCCACTTCCTCGAAATGAACAAATTATATTTTTTGGCATTCTATAGCCATAAAACTGCAAATCCGCGCGAGTCCCAAATTTTTGTGTGCTATAGCCCATGCCTTCCGCTTTGGGCCGGGATGGATCCATCGTGAAATCGCCTAATATTTGTCCCGGACATCAAATACGGCCTAAGAAACAATTTCCACCACCCCGAAATGACCAAATTATATTTTTTGGCATTCTACATCCATAAAACTGCAAATCCGCGCGAGTCCCAAATTTTTGTGTGCTATAGCCCATGCCTTCCGCCTTGGGCCCGGATGGATCCGTCGTGGAATCGCCTAATATTTGTCCCGGACATCAAATACGGCCTAAGAAACAATTTCCACCGCCCCGAATTGACCAAATTATATTTTTTGGCATTCTATAGCCATAAAACTGCAAATCTGCGCGAGTCCCAAATTTTTGTGTGCTATAGCCCATGCCTTCCGCCTTGGGCCCGAATGGATCCGCCGTGGAATCGCCTAATATTTTTCCCGGACATCAAATACGGCCTAAGAAACAATTTCCACCGCCCCGAATTGACCAAATTATATTTTTTGGCATTCTATAGCCATAAAACTGCAAATCCGCGCGAGTCCCAAATTTTTGTGTGCTATAGCCCATGCCTTCCGCCTTGGGCCCGGATGGATCCGTCGTGGAATCGCCTAATATTTGTCCCGGACATCAAATACGGCCTAAGAAACAATTTCCACTTCCTCGAAATGAACAAATTATATTTTTTGGCATTCTATAGCCATAAAACTGCAAATCCGCGCGAGTCCCAAATTTTTGTGTGCTATAGCCCATGCCTTCCGCTTTGGGCCGGGATGGATCCATCGTGAAATCGCCTAATATTTGTCCCGGACATCAAATACGGCCTAAGAAACAATTTCCACCACCCCGAAATGACCAAATTATATTTTTTGGCATTCTACATCCATAAAACTGCAAATCCGCGCGAGTCCCAAATTTTTGTGTGCTATAGCCCATGCCTTCCGCCTTGGGCCCGGATGGATCCGTCGTGGAATCGCCTAATATTTGTCCCGGACATCAAATACGGCCTAAGAAACAATTTCCACCGCCCCAAAATGACTAAATTATATTCTTTGGCATTCTATAGCCATAAAACTGCAAATCCGCGCGAGTCCCAAATTTTTGTGTGCTATAGCCCATGCCTCCCGCCTTGGGCCCGGATGGATCCGTCGTGAAATCGCCTAATATTTATCCCGGACATCAAATACTGCCTAAAAAAAATTTCCACCGCCCCGAAATGACCAAATTATACTTTTTGGCATTATATAGCCATAAAACTACAAATCTGCGCGAGTCCCAAATTTTTATGTGCTATAGCCCATGCCTCCCGCCTTGGGCCCGGATGGATCCGTCGTGAAATCGCCTAATATTTGTCCCGGACATCAAATACGGCCTAAGAAAAAATTTCCACCGCCCCGAAATGACCAAATTATACTTTTTGGCATTTTACAGCGATAAACATGC
>NW_027438448.1:0-99000 GCF_000715075.1 Nicotiana tabacum | reverse complement strand
TTATGTGGTATATTGTGATGCCTCAGGTATAGGTTTGGGGTGCGTATTGATGCAACGTGGGAAGGTGATTGCTTATGCTTCAAGACAATTGAAGAAGCATGAAAAGAATTACCCGACTCATGATTTGGAATTGGCTGCAGTAATATATGCTTTGAAGATATGGCGGCACTACTTATACGGCGTCCATGTTGACATCTACACAGATCACAAGAGTTTACAATACATCTTCAAGCAGAAGGAGTTGAATTTGAGGCAGCGTAGGTGGCTTGAATTACTGAAAGACTACGATGTCGAGATATTGTACCATCCCGGTAAAGCTAATGTTGTGGCAGACGCTCTCAGCCGTAAGTCAATGGGAAGCTTAATACATATTGAGGCAGGTAGACAAGGGTTGACCAAAGAGCTTCACCAGCTGGCTAATATGAGAATCAGATTGTTGGACTCTGATGACGGAGGTGTTACTGTACAGAATACAGCAAAATCATCTTTGGTAGCCGAGGTAAAAGCACGGCAATATGAAGATCCTACCTTAGTAAGATTGAGAGAGGGAATTCAGCAGTGTAAGATTACAGCTTTCAAGATCGGAGGAGATGGGACACTGAGATACCATGGCCGATTATGTGTACCTAGTGTGGCAGGGTTGCGAGAGAAGATTATGATTGAGATTCACCAGTCCCGATATTCTATCCATCCTGGCTCAACAAAGATGTATCATGAAGTTAAGGAGCAGTATTGGTGGGATAACATGAAGAAGTCTATTGCAGAATTTGTAGCCCAGTGTCCTAATTGTCAACAAGTAAAGATCGAGCATCAGAAACCTAGTGGATTGATTCAGAATACAGAGATTCCGACCTGGAAATGGGAGGTGATTAATATGGACTTCATTATTGGATTACCTTGCTCTTATCATAAGTTTGACTCCATCTGGGTGATAGTTGATCGACTTACAAAATCTGCCCATTTTCTGCCAGTTAAGACAACTTACACGGCTGAAGATTATGCGATGTTGTGTATCAAGGAGATTGTTAGGCTTCATGGTGTGCCGGTATCTATTATATCAGACCGAGGAGCTCAATTTATGGCTAACTTTTGGAGGTCTTTTCAGAAGGGTTTAGGCACACAAGTAAATCTCAGCACTGCATTCCATCCGCAGACTGACGGGCAGGCTGAACGTACCATCCAGACGCTTGAAGATATGCTACGAGCATGTGTTCTAGATTTCAAGGGGAATTGGGATGACCATCTGGCTCTTATAGAATTTGCCTACAATAATAGCTACCATTCCAGTATTAAAATGGCCCCGTATGAGGTACTGTACGGGAGGAGATGTAGATCACCAGTTGGATGGTTCAAAGTCGGTGAGACAGAATTATATGGGCTAGATTTGATTCACCAAGCCATTAAAAAGGTGAAAGTGATACAAGAGCGACTGAGGACGACACAAAGCAGGCAAAAGTCTTATTCCGACGTCCGACGTCGTGATCTGGAATTTGAGGTTGGTGATTGGGTTTTCCTGAAGATCTCGCCGATGAAGGGTGTTATGAGTTTTGGGAAGAAGGGTAAGTTGAGTCCGCGGTATATTGGGCCGTACAAAATTCTTCGACGAATTGGACAGGTTGCTTACGAGTTAGAATTGCCGTCTGAATTGGAATTTGTCCACCCGGTATTCCATGTATCTATGTTGAGGAAATGTATTGGAGACCCTTCTCGGGTCGTCCCTATCAAAGATGTACAAGTTACAAAGGATCTATCATATGAAGAAGTGCCAGTGGCTATATTAGATCGACAAGTCCGCAAGCTGAGAACAAAGGATGTAGCTTCCGTGAAAGTATTATGGAGGAACAAGAATATAGAAGAAATGACATGGGAAGCAGAAGAGGAGATGAAGTCTAAATACCCTTACCTATTCCAGAGTGAAGATAACGAGGATGCCGGGGGAAAGAAGGACGCATTATAAGGTGAAACGGCTCTATGAGGTAAGCAATAGCTTGTGAATACTCTTTTTTTAATACAAAATGGTAATATGCAGATAATGTACATATCCATAATGCTTTGTATAGTCTTGTAAGGCCATAGGTTAGGTTTAACTTCTTGCAAGTTTGGCTAGTGTCCATTTTATAGGGAAAACTCAGCCGGAAATCTCCGTCGGAATCCACAATTAGTTAGACACCCCATAAACCCTTACATTCGAGGACGAATGTTCCTAAGGGAGAGAGGGTGTTACAACCCAAATTCGCATACCATAGATCATGCCGTAAGTTAGTCGACGTAAATCCAAGAAGAGATTATCTTTGAGATGATAAGAAGTTAATCCTATTGGTCTTAAACGATACAAGGGTGTATAAGAGTAGTTAACAAGTATTTGAAGTTAAACGAATCAAGGATGTTGTAACCCGTATTTTCGGGTAACACTAGAGGTGATTAATTGTCCCAAGAGGACTTGTTTTAATGTATTTGAATCATATAATATCCGCATCATAAGTCTTGAAGTCAAGCGAGTTATGAAACAAAAGTCGATAAAAGTTGTCGCAACTTAGGTTTATAATTTTACTTAAACTTTAGGTCAAATGTTACTGCAATTTTCTCCCAATGTGCCTGGAATTATGGGTTTATCTACCTATCAAATTGAAGATCTATGAGTCTAGTTTCCAACGCATTAAACCGTTCATCGATACGATCTCAGAATAGAGAGATATTCGCATTTTCGCGAGAGTGCGCCAAGCTGCTCTCTATGGGGCCCACAAAGGCGGTTTAAGACATATGAACATATATAAGATACCTCAACCCCGTTTTAAGTCATTATTTTTCAGTATATTAAGACCTTATAACCCTAAAAACAGTCTCTCAAGGTTCTCTCATGATCCAAGACCCAAACAAAGGGCAAACAACACAAATCAAATGTCGGGAATCCCGTGGCGCTAGTAAGTTTCTTGTTCTTCTTGTTGTTGCTGATTTTTGTGTTGTTCCAGCTCGTGTGGGAGGTTGTTTTAAGTGTTTTATGTCCTGTAAATACACCTTCAAGTTTTTAATATCAACCCTAGGTGATTTCAAGTCTTCTAATGTAATTCTAGTGCCGAAAAACCCGAATTAATTGCTAGTTTCGCTTCCTTGTTCTTGTGGCAGAATTGAAGGGATATTTCGTGGAAAATTAAGGTTAAATTGGAGTTGTTCTTTCTGTTTAAAGGTAAGGAACCTCTTACTCTATATATATTTAAGATTATCCAAGTTGCAGCTAAGTCGTTGAAGCTAGAACTTGTGAAATATATATCGAAAGGCTTGGTAGTAATTTTGTTGGTTGGTGGACTGTTTTGGAGGCTCAATATGATTATTAATGATGTTGTTTGGGCTGTTTGGTGATTGTATTGACTTGTGGGAAGTCATATAAATAGGGAAGGTGCTGTCCGTTTCATCGTAAAATAGGTTGTGGTCGATACATAATAGTTACGACGCTTAAATGATAATTATAGTGTCATTTGTCTTATTGTAGACTAAGGAGTCGTGACATTTGCATAGCTTGAGGTTGGGCAGTATATACAAGGTACGTGAGGCTATCCCCTTCATTCTTTTGCACGACTCCGATTGTACATAATGTAATGAACGAGCTCCCAAAGATACTCTACTCTTAGAAGCTAGTAGTACTTACATTGCTGCCCTTCTTATGAAACGATTGATATTGATGTTACTTCTCTTATTCTTATATTATCAATGTTGTTGGTACTTCCTGATTCTTATAAGATTCTTGATGAAGAGTTAATCCTAATAACGTGTACGAAGGAAATGTGATTCCAATGAGTCCAACATGCATCATATATATGTATCTATTTTACTCTACCGAGCCGCGCTATAGTCAGCCGGGTACGGCACCTATTGTGCAACCACTGATCAGTTGGGTTTTACCAAGCTCCACGTGGCCGGGTACGATTCTACCGAGCCCTATGATGGCCGGGTACGTTTTACCGAGCCTATTATGGCCGGATACGATATGATGATAGTGATGCCCACAAAGGCGTATGTTTTAAACGTTTATGTATATATATATATATGTATGTATCATGTATTTTATGTCAGTAGCCCTCAGAGGTACCCAGATGTCATAGGTTGTATATTCTCTATCCCTGTTTACATTACTGTTCTTACTTATGCTTTCTTGCCTCACATACTCAGTACTTTATTCGTACTGACGTCCTTTTTATTTGTGGACGCTGCATGTCGTGCTGCAGGTCCTGATAGACAGGTATACGTAGCTCCCCCACCACAGTAGGCTATCCAGTTCAGCGGTTATTGGCGAGATCCCTTCTCCGGACTTGCCGTGGTCTTGGTATGCATTTTTGTTATAGACATTATGGGTATGTCGGGGCCCTGTTCCGGCAATGTTATAGCACTTATGTTCCTTTAGAGGCTCATAGACAGGTGTCGACTTATGTATGGTTTAGAATGCCTTTTCGGCTGATTTTTGTTGTATAGTCTTTCATGGCATCATGATAGCTCGTACCTTATATATAGTTTCTTGACAGTCTTGTCGTCCCATGTTATGTATGTTCATGACATCATCTTTCATTGTTGGATGTTCATGATCTATGTCTACTATTTATATTCATCTTGTCGGCCTTTATAGATAATAAGGAAGGTTAGATAAAATATACGTTGGTGCTCGGCAAGTATGGCCCGGGTGCTAGTCATGACCCTCCAGTTGGGTCGTGACAATTTCGTGGTCAATTTCAGCGATCGCAAAACCATTTCGCGGGCCGCACTTTTGGTCGCACAGTCATCCTTAGACTTTTGCGAACGGAGGTTCGAACGTTTTGGATCGAATAGTGCCTGGTGATTTAAAGGAAAATGTTGGGTAGAAGTAGGCATTTCTGTGCCCCGTTTTGCGGCCGCAGAACCTCTCTACGGACCGTAGAATGGTCGCAAAGTGAGGGAGTTTTCTGGGGCATTTTTTATGTCGATTTCGTGGCTATTTCTGCGATCGCATAACCGTTTCGCAGCCCGCACTTTTGTCGCACAGTCATCCTTAGACTTTTACGAAGGGAGGTTCGGACTTTTTGGATTGAATAGTGCCTGGTGATTTAAAGGAAAATGTTGGGCAGAAGTAGGCATTTCTGTGCCCCGTTCTGCGGCCGCATAACCACTCTTTGGATCGCAGAATGGTCGTAGAGTGAGGCAGTTTTTCAGGGGCATTTTTTATGTCGATTTCACGGATATTTTTGCAATCGCGTAACCGTTTCGCGGGCCGCACTCTGGTCGCATAGTCATCCTTAGACTTTTGCAAAGGGAGTTTCGGACTTTTTGGATTGAATAGTGCCTGGTGATTTAAAGGAAAATGTTGGGCAGAAGTAGGCATTTTTGTGCCCCTTTCTGCGGCCGCAGAACCACTCTGCAGACCGCAGATTGGTCGCGGAGTGAGGCAGTTTTTTGGGGCGTTTTTGATGTCGATTTCGCGGCAATTTCTGCGATTGCATAACTATTTCGCGGGACGCGCTTTGGTCGCACACACATCCTTAGACTTTTTCGAAGAGAGGTTCAGACTTTTTGGATTGAATAGTGCCTGGTGATTTAGAGAAAAATGTTGGGCAGAAGTAGGCATTTATGTGCCCCGTTCTGCGGCTGCAGAACCTCTCCGTGGACTGCAGAATGGTCGTAGAGTGAGGCAGTTTTCTGCGAAGTTTTTGATGTCGATTTCACGGCTATTTTTGCGATAGAATAACCGCTTTGCGAGCTGCACTTTGGTCGCACAATCATCCTTAGCCTTTTGCGAAAGTGAGGTTCGGACTTTTTGGATTAAATAGTGCCTTGTTATTTAAAGGAAAATGTTGGGCAGAAGTAGGCATTTCAGTGGCCTGTTTTGCTGCCGCAGAACCTCTCTACGGACCGCAGAATGGTCGCAAAGTGAGGCAGTTTTCTAGGGCGTTTTTATGTCGATTTCGCAGCTATATCTGCGATCGCATAACCGTTTCGCAGGCCGCACTTTGGTCGCACAGTCATCCTTAGACTTTTGCGAAGGGAGGTTCGGACTTTTTGGATTAAATAGTTCCTGGTGATTTAAAGGGAAATGTTGGGCAGAAGTAGGCATTTCAGTGGCCCGTTTTGCTGCCGCAGAACCTCTCTACGGGCCGCAGATTGGTCGCAGAGTGAGGCAGTTTTTTGGGGCGTTTTTGATGTCGATTTCGCGGCAATTTCTGCGATCGCATAACCATTTTGCGGGACGCGTTTTGGTCGCACACACATCCTTAGACTTTTTCGAAGGGAGGTTCAGACTTTTTGGATTGAATAGTGCCTGGTGATTTAAAGGAAAATGTTGGGCAGAAGTAGGCATTTCTGTGCCCCGTTCTGCGGCCGCAGAACAACTCTTCGGATCGCAGAATGGTCGTAGAGTGAGGCAGTTTTTCAGGGGCATTTTTTATGTCGATTTCACAGATATTTTTACGATCGCGTAACCGTTTCGCGGGCCGCACTCTGGTCGCATAGTCATCCTTAGACTTTTGCAAAGGGAGTTTCAGACTTTTTGGATTGAATAGTGCCTGGTGATTTAAAGGAAAATGTTGGGCAGAAGTAGGCATTTCAGTGGCCCGTTCTGCGGCCGCAGCACCTTTCTACGGACCGTAGAATGGTCGCAAAGTGAGGCAGTTTTCTGGGGCATTTTTGATGCAGATTTCGCGGCTATTTTTGCGATCACATAACCGTTTTACGGGCCACACTTTGGTCGCACAGTCATCCTTAGACTTTTACGAAGGGAGGTTCGGACTTTTTGGATTGAATAGTGCCTGGTGATTTAAAGGAAAATGTTGGGCAGAAGTAGGCATTTTTGTGCCCCGTTCTGCGGCCGCAGAACCACTCTACAGACCGCAGATTGGTCGCGGAGTGAGGCAGTTTTTTGGGGCGTTTTTGATGTCGATTTTGCGGCAATTTCTGCGATCGCATACCATATTGCGGGACGCGCTTTGGTCGCACACACATCCTTAGACTTTTTCGAAGGGAGGTTCAAACTTTTTGGATTGAATAGTGCCTGGTGATTTAAAGGAAAATGTTGGGCAGAAGTAGGCATTTCTGTGCCCCGTTCTGCGGCCGCAGAACCACTCTTCGGATCGCAGAATGGTCGTAGAGTGAGGCAGTTTTTCAGGGGCATTTTTTATGTCGATTTCACGGATATTTTTACGATCGCGTAACCGTTTCGCGGGCCGCACTCTGGTCGCATAGTCATCCTTAGACTTTTGCAAAGGGAGTTTATGACTTTTTGGATTGAATAGTGCCTGGTGATTTAAAGGAAAATGTTGGGCAGAAGTAGGCATTTCAGTGGCCCGTTCTGCGGCCGCAGAACCTCTCTGCGGACCGTAGAATGGTCGCAAAGTGAGGCAATTTTCTGGGGCATTTTTGATGTAGATTTCGCGGCTATATCTGCGATCACATAACCGTTTTGCGGGCCACACTTTGGTCGCACGGTCATCCTTAGACTTTTACGAAGGGAGGTTCGGACTTTTTGGATTGAATAGTGCCTGGTGATTTAAAGGAAAATGTTGGGCAGAAGTAGGCATTTTTGTGCCCCGTTCTGCGGCCGCAGAACCACTCTACAGACCGCAGATTGGTCGCGGAGTGAGGCAGTTTTTTGGGGCATTTTTGATGTCGATTTCGCGGCAATTTCTGCGATCGCATAACCATTTTGCGGGACGCGCTTTGGTCGCACACACATCCTTAGACTTTTTCGAAGGGAGGTTCAGACTTTTTGGATTGAATAGTGCCTGGTGATTTAAAGGAAAATGTTGGGTAGAAGTAGGCATTTATGTGAACCGTTCTGCGGCCGCAGAACCTCTCCGTAGACTGCAGAATGGTCGTAGAGTGAGGCAGTTTTCTGGGGAGTTTTTGATTTCGATTTCGCGGCTATTTTTGCGATAGAATAACCGTTTCGCGGGCTGCACTTTGGTCGCACAATCATCATTAGACTTTTGCGAAGTGAGGTTCGGACTTTTTGGATTGAATAGTGCCTGGTGATTTAAAGGAAAATGTTGGGCAGAAGTAGGCATTTCTGTGCCCCGTTCTGCGGCCGCAGAACCACTCTATGGACCGCAGAATGGTCGCGGAGTGAGGCAGTTTTCTGGGGCGTTTTTAATGTAGATTTCACGGCAATTTCTGCGATCACATAACCATTTTGCGGGACGCGCTTTGGTCGCACAGACATCCTTAGACATTTTCGAAGGGAGGTTCAGACTTTTTAAATTGAATAGTGCCTGGTGATTAGAAGGAAAATGTTGGGTAGAAGTAGGCATTTCTGTTCCCCGTTCTGCGGCCGCAGAACCTCTCCGTGGACCGCAGAATGGTCGCAGAGTGAGGCAGTTTTCTGGGGAGTTTTTGATGTCGATTTCACGGCTATTTTTGCGATAGAATAACCGCTTTGCGAGCTGCACTTTGGTCGCACAATCATCCTTAGCCTTTTGCGAAGTGAGATCGGACTTTTTGGATTAAATAGTGCCTAGTGATTTAAAGGAAAATGTTGGGCAGAAGTAGGCATTTCAGTGGCCTGTTTTGCTGCCGCAGAACCTCTCTACGGACCGCAGAATGGTCGCAAAGTGAGGCAGTTTTCTAGGGCGTTTTTGATATCGATTTCGCAGCTATATCTGCGATCGCATAACCGTTTCGCAGGCCGCACTTTGGTCGCACAGTCATCCTTAGACTTTTGCGAAGGGAGGTTCGGACTTTTTGGATTAAATAGTGCCTGGTGATTTGAAGGAAAATGTTGGGCAGAAGTAGGCATTTCTATGCCCCGTTCTGCGGCCGCAGAACCACTCTATGGACCACAGAATGGTCACGGAGTGAGGCAGTTTTCGGGGCATTTTTGATGTCGATTTTGCGGCAATTTCAGCGATCGCATAACCATTTTGCGAGACGCGCTTTGGTCGCACAGACATCCTTAGACTTTTTCGAAGGGAGGTTGAGACTTTTTGGATTGAATAGTGCCTGGTGATTTAAAGAAAAATGTTGGGCAGAAGTAGGCATTTCTGTGCCCCGTTCTGCGGCCGCAGAACCTCTCCGTGGACTGCAGAATGGTCGTAGAGTGAGTCAGTTTTCTGGGGAGTTTATGATGTCGATTTCTCGGCTATTTTTGCGATAGAATAACCGTTTCGCGGGCTGCACTTTTGTTGCACAATCATCCTTAGACTTTTGCGAAGTGAGGTTCGGACTTTTTGGATTAAATAGTGCCTAGTGATTTAAAGGAAAATGTTGGGCAGAAGTAGGCATTTCAGTGGCCTGTTTTGCTGCCGCAGAACCTCTCTACGGACCGTAGAATGGTCGCAAAGTGAGGCAGTTTTCTAGGGCATTTTTTATGTCGATTTCGCGGCTATATCTGCGATCGCATAACCGTTTCGCAGGCCGCACTTTGGTCGCACAGTCATCCTTAGACTTTTGCGAAGGGATGTTCGGACTTTTTGGATTAAATAGTGCCTGGTGATTTAAAGGGAAATGTAGGGCAGAAGTAGGCATTTCAGTGGCCCATTTTGCTGCCGCAGAACCTCTCTACGGACCGCAGAATGGTCGCAAAGTGTGGCAGTTTTCTAGGGCGTTTTTTATGTCGATTTTGCGGCTATATCTGCGATCGCATAACCGTTTCGCGGGCGGCACTTTGGTCGCACAGTCATCCTTAGACTTTTGCGAAGGGAGGTTTGGACTTTTTGGATTGAATAGTGCCTTGTGAATTGAAGGAAAATGTTGGGCAAAAGTAGGCATTTCTATGCCCCGTTCTGCGGCCGCAGAACCGCTCTATGGACCGCAAAATGGTCGCAGAGTGAGGCAGTTTTCTGGGGCGTTTTTGATGTCGATTTCGCGGCAATTTCTGCGATTGCATAACCATTTTGCGGGATGCGCTTCTATCGCACAGACATCCTTAGACTTTTTCGAAGGGAGGTTCAGACTTTTTGGATTGAATAGTGCCTGGTGAATTGAAGGAAAATGTTGGGCAGAAGTAGGCATTTCTGTGCCCCGTTCTGCGGCCGCAGAACCACTCTATGGACCGCAGAATGGTCGCGGAGTGAGGCAGTTTTCTGGGGCATTTTTGATGTCGATTTTGCGGCAATTTCTGCGATTGCATAACCATTTTACGGGACGCGCTTTGGTCGCACAGACATCCTTAGACTTTTTCGAAGGGAGGTTCAGATTTTTTGGATTGAATAGTGCCTGGTGATTTAAAGGAAAATGTTGGGCAGAAGTAGGCATTTTTGTGCCCCGTTCTGCGGCAGCAGAACCTCTCCATGGACCGCAGAATGGTCGCAGAGTGAGGCAATTTTCTAGGGAGTTTTTGATGTCAATTTTGCCGCTATTTTTGCAATCGAATAACCGTTTCGCGGGCCGCACTTTGGTCGCACAGTCATCCTTAGACTTTTGCGAAGGGAGGTTCGGACTTTTTGGATTAAATAGTGCCTGGTGATTTAAAGGGAAATGTAGGGCAGAAGTAGGCATTTCAGTGGCCCATTTTGCTGCCGCAGAACCTCTCTACGGACCGCAGAATGGTCGCAAAGTGTGGCAGTTTTCTAGGGCGTTTTTTATGTCGATTTTGCGGCTATATCTGCGATCGCATAACCGTTTCGCGGGCGACACTTTGGTCGCACAGTCATCCTTAGACTTTTGCGAAGGGAGGTTTGGACTTTTTGGATTGAATAGTGCCTGGTGAATTGAAGGAAAATGTTGGGCAGAAGTAGGCATTTCTGTGCCCCGTTCTGCGGCCGCAGAACCACTCTATGGACCGCAGAATGGTCGCAGAGTGAGGCAGTTTTCTGGGGCGTTTTTGATGTCGATTTCGCGGCAATTTCTGCGATTGCATAACCATTTTGCGGGATGCGCTTCTATCGCACAGACATCCTTAGACTTTTTCGAAGGGAGGTTCAGATTTTTTGGATTGAATAGTGCCTGGTGAATTGAAGGAAAATGTTGGGCAGAAGTAGGCATTTCTGTGCCCCGTTCTGCGGCCGCAGAACCACTCTATGGACCGCAGAATGGTCGCGGAGTGAGGCAGTTTTCTGGGGCGTTTTTGATGTCGATTTTGCGGCAATTTCTGCGATTGCATAACCATTTTGCGGGACGCGCTTTGGTCGCACAGACATCCTTAGACTTTTTCGAAGGGAGGTTCAGATTTTTTGGATTGAATAGTGCCTGGTGATTTAAAGGAAAATGTTGGGCAGAAGTAGGCATTTTTGTGCCCCGTTCTGCGGCAGCAGAACCTCTCCGTGGACCGCAGAATGGTCGCAGAGTGAGGCAATTTTCTAGGGAGTTTTTGATGTCAATTTCGCCGCTATTTTTGCAATCGAATAACCGTTTCGCGGGCCGCACTTTGGTCGCACAGTCATCCTTAGACTTTTGCGAAGGGAGGTTCGGACTTTTTGGATTGAATAGTGCCTGGTGATATCAAGGAAAATGTTGGGCAGAAGTAGGCATTTCTGTGCCCCGTTCTACGGCCGCAGAACCACTCTATGGACCGCAGAATGGTCGCGGAGTGAGGCAATTTTCTAGGGCGTTTTTGATGTCGATTTCGCGGCAATTTCTGTGATCGCATAACCATTTTGCGAGACGTGCTTTGGTCGCACAGACATCCTTAGACTTTTTCGAAGGGAGGTTCAGACTTTTTGGATTGAATAGTGCCTGGTGATTAAAAGGAAAATGTTGGGCAGAAGTAGGCATTTCTGTTCCCCGTTCTACGGCCGCAGAACCTCTCCGTGGACCGCCGAATGGTCGCAGAGTGAGGCAATTTTCTGGGGAGTTTTTGATGTTAATTTCGCCGCTATTTTTGCAATCGAATAACCGTTTCGCGGGCCGCACTTTGGTTGCACAATAATCCTTAGACTTTTGCGAAGTGAGGTTCGGACTTTTTGATTAAATAGTGACTGGTGATTTAAAGGGAAATGTTGGGTAGAAGTAGGCATTTCAGTGGCCCGTTTTGCTGCTGCAGAACCTCTCTACGGACCGCATAATTGTCACAAAGTGAGGCAGTTTTCGGGGGCATTTTTGATGTCGATTTCATGGCTATTTCTGCGATCGCATAACCGTTTCGTAGCCTGCACTTTGGTCGCACAGTCATCCTTAGACTTTTACGAAGGGAGGTTCGGACTTTTTGGATTGAATAGTGCCTGGTGATTTAAAGGAAAATGTTGTGCAGAAGTAGGCATTTCTGTGCCTCGTTCTACGGCCGCAGAACCACTCTTCGGATCGTAGAATGGTCATAGAGTGAGGCAGTTTTTCAGGCGCATTTTTTATGTCAATTTCACAGATATTTTTACGATCGCGTAACCGTTTTGCGGGCCGCACTCTGGTCGCATAGTCATCCTTAGACTTTTGCAAAGGGAGTTTCAGACTTTTTGGATTGAATAGTGCCTGGTGATTTAAAGGAAAATGTTGGGCAGAAGTAGGCATTTCCGTGGCCCGTTCTGCGGCCGCAGCACCTTTCTGCGGACCGTTGAATGGTCGCAAAGTGAGGCAGTTTTCTGGGGCATTTTTGATGTAGATTTCGCGGCTATTTCTGCGATCACATAACCGTTTTGCGGGCCACACTTTGGTCGCACAGTCATCCTTAGACTTTTACGAAGGGAGGTTCGGACTTTTTGGATTGAATAGTGCCTGGTGATTTAAAGGAAAATGTTGCGCAGAAGTAGGCATTTTTGTGCCCCGTTCTGCGGCCGCAAAACCACTCTACAGACCGCAGATTGGTCGCAGAGTGAGGCAGTTTTTGGGGCGTTTTTGATGTCGGTTTCGCGGCAATTTCTGCGATCGCATAACCATTTTGCGGGACGCTCTTTGGTCGCACACACATCCTTAGACTTTTTCGAAGGGAGGTTCAGACTTTTTGGATTGAATAGTGCCTGGTGATTTAAAGGAAAATATTGGGCAGAAGTAGGCATTTCTGTGCCCCATTCTGCGGCCGCAGAACCACTCTTCGGATCGCAGAATGGTCGTAGAGTGAGGCAGTTTTTCAGGGGCATTTTTTATGTCGATTTCACAGATATTTTTACGATCGCGTAACCGTTTCGCGGGCCGCACTCTGGTCGCATAGTCATCCTTAGACTTTTGCAAAGGGAGTTTCAGACTTTTTGGATTGAATAGTGCCTGGTGATTTAAAGGAAAATGTTGGGCAGAAGTAGGCATTTCAGTGGCCCGTTCTGCGGCCGCAGCACCTTTCTGCGGACCGTAGAATGGTCGCAAAGTGAGGCAGTTTTCTGGGGCATTTTTGATGTAGATTTCGCGGCTATTTCTGCGATCACATAACCGTTTTGCGGGCCACACTTTGGTCGCACAGTCATCCTTAGACTTTTACGAAGGGAGGTTCGGACTTTTTGGATTGAATAGTGCCTGGTGATTTAAAGGAAAATGTTGGGCAGAAGTAGGCATTTTTGTGCCCCGTTCTGCGGCCGCAGAACCACTCTACAGACCGCAGATTGGTCGCGGAGTGAGGCAGTTTTTTGGGGCGTTTTTGATGTCGATTTCGCGGCAATTTCTGCGATCGCATAACCATTTTGCGGGACGCGCTTTGGTCGCACACACATCCTTAGACTTTTTCGAAGGGAGGTTCAGACTTTTTGGATTGAATAGTGCCTGGTGATTTAAAGGAAAATGTTGGGCAGAAGTAGGCATTTCTGTGCCCCGTTCTGCGGCCGCAGAACCACTCTACAGACCGCAGATTGGTCGCGGAGTGAGGCAGTTTTTTGGGGCGTTTTTTGATGTCGATTTTGCGGCAATTTCTGCGGTCGCATAACCATTTTGCGGGACGCGCTTTGGTCGCACACACATCCTTAGACTTTTTCGAAGGGAGGTTCAGACTTTTTGGATTGAATAGTGCCTGGTGATTTAAAAGAAAATGTTGTGCAGAAGTAGGCATTTCTGTGCCCCGTTCTGCGGCCGCATAACCACTCTTCGGATCGCAGAATGGTCATAGAGTGAGGCAGTTTTTCAGGGGCATTTTTTATGTCGATTTCACAGATATTTTTACGATCGCGTAACCGTTTTGCGGGCCGCACTCTGGTCGCATAGTCATCCTTAGACTTTTGCAAAGGGAGTTTCAGACTTTTTGGATTGAATAGTGCCTGGTGATTTAAAGGAAAATGTTGGGCAGAAGTAGGCATTTCAGTGGCCCGTTCTGCGGCCGCAGCACCTTTCTGTGGACCGTAGAATGGTCGCAAAGTGAGGCAGTTTTCTGGGGCATTTTTTATGTAGATTTCGCGGCTATTTCTGCGATCACATAACCGTTTTGCGGGCCACACTTTGGTCGCACAGTCATCCTTAGACTTTTACGAAGGGAGGTTCGGACTTTTTGGATTGAACAGTGCCTGGTGATTTAAAGGAAAATGTTGCGCAGAAGTAGGCATTTTTCTGCCCCGTTCTGCGGCCGCAAAACCACTCTACAGACCGCAGATTGGTCGCAGAGTGAGGCAGTTTTTTGGGGCGTTTTTTATGTCGATTTCGCGGCAATTTCTTCGATCGCATAACCATTTTGCGGGACGCGCTTTGGTCGCACACACATCCTTAGACTTTTTCGAAGGGAGGTTCAGACTTTTTGGATTGAATAGTGCCTGGTGATTTAAAGGAAAATGTTGGGCAGAAGTAGGCATTTCTGTGCCCCGTTCTGCGGCCGCAGAACCACTCTTCGGATCGCAGAATGGTCGTAGAGTGAGGCAGTTTTTCAGGGGCATTTTTTATGTCGATTTCACAGATATTTTTACGATCGCGTAACCGTTTCGCGGGCCGCACTCTGGTCGCATAGTCATCCTTAGACTTTTGCAAAGGGAGTTTCAGACTTTTTGGATTGAATAGTGCCTGGTGATTTAAAGGAAAATGTTGGGCAGAAGTAGGCATTTCAGTGGCCCGTTCTGCGGCCGCAGCACCTTTCTGCGGACCGTAGAATGGTCGCAAAGTGAGGCAGTTTTCTGGGGCATTTTTGATGTAGATTTCGCGGCTATTTCTGCGATCACATAACCGTTTTGCGGGCCACACTTTGGTCGCACAGTCATCCTTAGACTTTTACGAAGGGAGGTTCGGACTTTTTGGATTGAATAGTGCCTGGTGATTTAAAGGAAAATGTTGGGCAGAAGTAGGCATTTTTGTGCCCCGTTCTGCGGCCGCAGAACCACTCTACAGACCGCAGATTGGTCGCGGAGTGAGGCAGTTTTTTGGGGCATTTTTGATGTCGATTTTGCGGCAATTTCTGCGATCGCATAACCATTTTGCGGGACGCGCTTTGGTCGCACACACATCCTTAGACTTTTTCGAAGGGAGGTTCAGACTTTTTGGATTGAATAGTGCCTGGTGATTTAAAGGAAAATGTTGGGCAGAAGTAGGCATTTCTGTGCCGCGTTCTGCGGCCGCAGAACCACTCTTCGGATCGCAGAATGGTCGTAGAGTGAGGCAGTTTTTCAGGGGCATTTTTTATGTCGATTTCACAGATATTTTTACGATCGCGTAACCGTTTCGCGGGCCGCACTCTGGTCGCATAGTCATCCTTAGACTTTTGCAAAGGGAGTTTCAGACTTTTTGGATTGAATAGTGCTTGGTGATTTAAAGGAAAATGTTGGGCAGAAGTAGGCATTTCTGTGCCCCGTTCTGCGGCCGCAGAACCACTCTTCGGATCGCAGAATGGTCGTAGAGTGAGGCAGTTTTTCAGGGGCATTTTTTATGTCGATTTCACAGATATTTTTACGATCGCGTAACCGTTTCGCGGGCCGCACTCTGGTCGCATAGTCATCCTTAGACTTTTGCAAAGGGATTTTCAGACTTTTTGGATTGAATAGTGCCTGGTGATTTAAAGGAAAATGTTGGGCAGAAGTAGGCATTTCAGTGGCCCGTTCTTCGGCCGCAGCACCTTTCTGCGGACCGTAGAATGGTCGCAAAGTGAGGCAGTTTTCTGGGGCATTTTTGATGTAGATTTCGCGGCTATTTCTGCGATCACATAACCGTTTTGCGGGCCACACTTTGGTCGCACAGTCATCCTTAGATTTTTACGAAGGGAGGTTCGGACTTTTTGGATTGAATAGTGCTTGGTGATTTAAAGGAAAATGTTGGGCAGAAGTAGGCATTTTTGTGCCCCGTTCTGTGGCCGCAGAACCACTCTACAGACCGCAGATTGGTCGCGGAGTGAGGCAGTTTTTTGGGGCATTTTTGATGTCGATTTTGCGGCAATTTCTGCGATCGCATAACCATTTTACGGGACGCGCTTTGGTCGCACACACATCCTTAGACTTTTTCGAAGGGAGGTTCAGACTTTTTGGATTGAATAGTGCCTGGTGATTTAAAGGAAAATGTTGGGCAGAAGTAGGCATTTCTGTGCCCCGTTCTGCGGTCGCAGAACCACTCTTCGGATCGCAGAATGGTCGTAGAGTGAGGCAGTTTTTCAGGGGCATTTTTTATGTCGATTTCACAGATATTTTTACGATCGCGTAACTGTTTCGCGGGCCGCACTCTGGTCGCATAGTCATCCTTAGACTTTTGCAAAGGGAGTTTCAGACTTTTTGGATTGAATAGTGCCTGGTGATTTAAAGGAAAATGTCGGGCAGAAGTAGGCATTTCAGTGGCCCGTTCTGCGGCCGCAGCACCTTTCTGCGGACCGTAGAATGGTCGCAAAGTGAGGCAGTTTTCTGGGGCATTTTTGATGTAGATTTCACGGCTATTTCTGCGATCACATAACCGTTTTGCGGGCCACACTTTGGTCGCACAGTCATCCTTAGACTTTTACGAAGGGAGGTTCGGACTTTTTGGATTGAATAGTGCCTGGTGCTTTAAAGGAAAATGTTGGGCAGAAGTAGGCATTTTTGTGCCCCGTTCTGCGGCCGCAGAACCACTCTATGGACCGCAGAATGGTCATGGAGTGAGGCAGTTTTTGGGGCATTTTTGATGTCGATTTCGCGGCAATTTCTGCGATCGCATAACCATTTTGCGGGACGCGCTTTGGTCGCACACACATCCTTAGACTTTTTCGAAGGGAGGTTCAGACTTTTTGGATTGAATAGTGCCTGGTGATTTAAAGGAAAATGTTGGGCAGAAGTAGGCATTTCTGTGCCCCGTTCTGCGGCCGCAGAACCACTCTACAGATCGCAGATTGGTCGCGGAGTGAGGCAGTTTTTTGGGGCGTTTTTTGATGTCGATTTTGCGGCAATTTCTGCGGTCGCATAACCATTTTCGGGACGCGCTTTGGTCGCACACACATCCTTAGACTTTTTCGAAGGGAGGTTCAGACTTTTTGGATTGAATAGTGCCTGGTGATTTAAAGGAAAATGTTGTGCAGAAGTAGGCATTTCTGTGCCCCGTTCTGCGGCCGCATAACCACTCTTCGGATCGCAGAATGGTCATAGAGTGAGGCAGTTTTTCAGGGGCATTTTTTATGTCGATTTCACAGATATTTTTACGATCGCGTAACCGTTTTGCGGGCCGCACTCTGGTCGCATAGTCATCCTTAGACTTTTGCAAAGGGAGTTTCAGACTTTTTGGATTGAATAGTGCCTGGTGATTTAAAGGAAAATGTTGGGCAGAAGTAGGCATTTCAGTGGCCCGTTCTGCGGCCGCAGAACCTCTCTGCGGACCGTAGAATGGTCGCAAAGTGAGGCAGTTTTCTGGGACATTTTTGATGTAGATTTCGCGGCTATTTCTGCGATCGCATAACCGTTTTGCGGGCCACACTTTGGTCGCACAGTCATCCTTAGACTTTTACGAAGGGAGGTTCGGACTTTTTGGATTGAATAGTTCATGGTGATTTAAAGGAAAATGTTGGGAAGAAGTAGGCATTTCAGTGCCCCGTTCTGCGGCCGCAGAACCACTCTACGGACCGTAGAACGGTCGCAGAGTGAGGCTATTTTCTGGGGCTTTTTTGATGTCGATTTCGCGGTCAATTTCTGCGATCGCATAACCGTTTCGCTGGCTGCACTTTGGTCGCACAGTCATCCTTAGACTTTTACGAAGGAAGGTTCGGACTTTTTGGATAGAATAGTGCCTGGTGATTTAAAGGAAAATGTTGGGCAGAAGTAGGCATTTTTGTGCCCCGTTCTGCGGCCGCAGAACCACTCTACGGACCGCAGATTGGTCGCGGATTGAGGCAATTTTCTAGGGCTTTTTTGATGTCGATTTCGCGGTCAATTTCAGCGATCGCATAATCGTTTTACTGGCCGCACTTTTGTTGCACAGTTTTCCTTAGACTTTTACGAAGGAAGGTTCGGATTTTTTGGATTGAATAGTGCCTGGTGATTTAAAGAAAAATGTTGGGCAGAAGAAGGCACTTCAGTGGCCCGTTCTGCGGCCGCAGAACATCTCTACGGACCGTAGAATAGTCGCAAAGTGAGGCAGTTTTATGGGGCATTTTTGATGTCGATTTCGCGGCTATTTCTGCGATCGCATAACCATTTCACGGGCCGCACTTTGGTTGCATAGTCATCCTTAGACTTTTTTGAAGCGAGGTTCGGACTTTTTGGATGGAATAGTGCCTGTTGATTTAAAGGAAAATTTTGGGCAGAAGTAGGCATTTCTGTGCCCCGTTCTGCGGCCGCAGAACCACTCTACGGACCGCAGAATGGCCGCAGAGTGAGGCAGTTTTCTGGGGCGTTTTTGATGTCGACTTCGCGGCTATTTCTGCGATCGCATAACCGTTTCGCTGGCCGCACTTTGGTCGCACAGTCATCCTTAAAGTTTTACGAATGAAGGTTCGGACCTTTTGGATTGAATAGTGCCTGGTGATTTAAAGGAAAATGTTGGGCAGAAGTAGGCATTTCTGTGCCCCGTTCTGCGGCCGCAGAACCTCTCTGTGGACCGCAGAATGGTCGCAGAGTGAGGCAATTTTCTAGGGCATTTTTTATGTCGGTTCCGCGGCTATTGTTGTGATCGCGTAACCGTTTCGCGAGCCGCACTTTGGTCGCATAGTCATCCTTAGACTTTTGCAAAGGGAGTTTCAGACTTTTTGGGTTGAATAGTGCCTGGTGATTTAAAGGAAAATGTTGGGCAGAAGTAGGCATTTCTGTGGCCCGTTCTACGGACCGTAGAATGGTCGCAGAGTGAGGCAGTTTTCTGGGGCATTTTTAATGTCGATTTCGCGGCTATTTCTGCGATCGCATAATCGTTTCGCGGGCCGCACTTTGGTCGCACAGTCATCCTTAGACTTTTACTAAGGGAGGTTTAGACCTTTTGGATTGAATAGTGCCTGGTGATTTAAAGGAAAATGTTGGGCAGAAGTAGGCATTTCAGTGCCCCGTTCTGCGGCCGCAGAACCACTTTACGGACCGCAGAATGGTCGCAGAGTGAGGCAGTTTTCTGGGGCATTTTTTATGTCGATTTCGCGGCTATTTGTGCGATCGCATAACCGTTTCGCTAGCCGCACTTTGGTCGCACAGTCATCCTTAGACTTTTACGAAGGAAGGTTTGGACTTTTTGGATATAATAGTGCCTGGTGATTTAAAGGAAAATGATGGGCAGAAGTAGGAATTTCAGTGGCCCGTTCTGCAGCCGCAGGACCTCTCTACGGACCGTAGAATGGTCGCAAAGTGAGGAAGTTTTCTGGGGCATTTTTGATGTCGATTTCGCGGCTATTTCTGCGATCGCATAACCGTTTCGCGGGCTGCACTTTGGTCGCATAGTCATCCTTAGACTTTTACGAAGGAAGGTTCGGACTTTTTGGATTGACTAGTTCCTGGTGATTTAAAGGAAAATGTTGGGCAGAAGTAGGCATTTCTGTGCCCTGTTCTGCGGCCGCAGAACCACTCTACGGACCGTAGAACGGTCGCAGAGTGAGGCAATTTTCTGGGGCATTTTTGATGTCGATTTCGCGGCTATTTCTGCGATCGCATAACCGTTTCGTTGACCGCACTTTGGTCGCACAGTCATCCTTAGACATTTACGAAGGAAGGTTCGGCCTTTTTGGATAGAATAGTGCCTGGTGATTTAAAGGAAAATGTTGGGCAGAAGTAGGCATTTTTGTGCCCCGTTCTGCGGCCGCAGAAACACTCTACGGACCGCAGATTGGTCGCGGAGTGAGGCAGTTTTCTGGGGAGTTTTTGATGTCGATTTCGCGGCTATTTCTGCGATCGCATAACCGTTTCGCTGGCCGCACTTTTGTCGCACAGTCATCCTTAAACTTTTACGAATGAAGGTTCGGACTTTTTGGATAGAATAGTGCCTGGTGATTTAAAGGAAAATGTTGGGCAGAAGTAGGCATTTCTGTGCCCCGTTCTGTGGCCGCAGAACCTCTCTGTGGACCGCAGAATGGTCGCAGAGTGAGGCAATTTTCTGGGACATTTTTAATGTCGATTCTGCGGCTATTATTGCGATCGCGTAACCGTTTCGCGAGCCGCACTTTGGTCGCATAGTCATCCTTAGACTTTTGCAAAGGGAGTTTCACACTTTTGGGTTAAATAGTGCCTGGTGATTTAAAGGAAAATGTTGGGCAGAAGTAGGCACTTCAGTGGCCCGTTCTGCGGCCGCAGAACATCTCTACGGACCGTAGAATAGTCGCAAAGTGAGGTAGTTTTCTGGGGCATTTTTTATGTAGATTTCGCGGCTATTTGTGCGATCGCATAACCGTTTCGCGGGCCGCACTTTGGTCGCATAGTCATCCTTAGACTTTTATGAAGCGAGGTTCGGACTTTTTTGATTGAATAGTGCCTGGTGATTTGAAGGAAAATTTTGGGCAGAATTAGGCATTTCTGTGCCCTGTTCTGCGGCCGCAGAACCACTCTACGGACCGCAGAATGGTCACAGAGTGAGGCAGTTTTCTGGGGTGTTTTTGATGTCGATTTCGCGACTATTTCTGCGATCGCATAACCGTTTCGCTGGCCGCACTTTGGTCGCACAGTCATCCTCAAACTTTTACGAATGAAGGTTCGGACATTTTGTATTGAATAGTGCCTGGTGATTTAAAGGAAAATGTTGGGCAGAAGTAGGCATTTCTGTGCCCCGTTCTGTGGCCGCAGAACCTCTCTGTGGACCGCAGAATGGTCGCAGAGTGAGGCAATTTTCTGGGGCATTTTTGATGTCGATTCCGCGGCTATTGTTGTGATCGCGTAACCATTTCGCGAGCCGCACTTTGGTCGTATAGTCATCCTTAGACTTTTGCAAAGGGAGTTTCAGACTTTTTGGGTTGAATAGTGCCTGGTGATTTAAAGGAAAATGTTGGGCAGAAGTAGGCATTTCAGTGGCCCGTTCTGCGGACCGTAGAATGGTCGCAGAGTGAGGCAGTTTTCTGGGGCATTTTTGATGTCGATTTCGCGGCTATTTCTGCGATCGCATAACCGTTTCGCGGGCTGCACTTTGGTCGCACAGTCATCCTTAGACTTTTACGAAGGGAGGTTCGGACTTTTTGGATTGAATAGTTCCTGGTGATTTAAAGGAAAATGTTGGGCAGAAGTAGGAATTTCTGTGCCCTATTCTGCGGCCGCAGAACCACTCTACGGACCGTAGAACGGTCGCAGAGTGAGGCAATTTTCTGGGGCATTTTTGATGTCGATTTCGCGGCTATTTCTGCGATCGCATAACCGTTTCGTTGACCGCACTTTGGTCGCACAGTCATCCTTAGACATTTACGAAGGAAGGTTCGGCCTTTTTGGATAGAATAGTGCCTGGTGATTTAAAGGAAAATGTTGGGTAGAAGTAGGCATTTTTGTGCCCCGTTCTGCGGCCGCAGAAACACTCTACGGACCGCAGATTGGTCGCGGAGTGAGGCAGTTTTCTGGGGCATTTTTGATGTCGATTTCGCGGCTATTTCTGCGATCGCATAACCGTTTCGCGGGCTGCACTTTGGTCGCACAGTCATCCTTAGACTTTTACGAAGGGAGGTTCGGACTTTTTGGATTGAATAGTTCCTGGTGATTTAAAGGAAAATGTTGGGCAGAAGTAGGAATTTCTGTGCCCTATTCTGCGGCCGCAGAACCACTCTACGGACCGTAGAACGGTCGCAGAGTGAGGCAATTTTCTGGGGCATTTTTGATGTCGATTTCGCGGCTATTTCTGCGATCGCATAACCGTTTCGTTGACCGCACTTTGGTCGCACAGTCATCCTTAGACATTTACGAAGGAAGGTTCGGCCTTTTTGGATAGAATAGTGCCTGGTGATTTAAAGGAAAATGTTGGGTAGAAGTAGGCATTTTTGTGCCCCGTTCTGCGGCCGCAGAAACACTCTACGGACCGCAGATTGGTCGCGGAGTGAGGCAGTTTTCTGGGGCGTTTTTGATGTCGATTTCGCGGCTATTTCTGCGATCGCATAACAGTTTCGCTGGCCGCACTTTGGTCGCACAGTCATCCTTAAAATTTTACGAATGAAGGTTCGGACTTTTTGGATTGAATAGTGCCTGGTGATTTAAAGGAAAATGTTGGGCAGAAGTAGGCATTTCAGTGGCCCGTTCTACGGCCGCAGAACCACTCTACGGACCGCAGAATGGTCGCAGAGTGAGGCAGTTTTCTGGGGCATTTTTTATGTCTATTTCGCGGCTATTTCTGCGATTGCATAACCGTTTCGCTGGCCGCACTTTGGTCGCACAGTCATCCTTAGATTTTTATGAATGAAGGTTCGGACTTTTTGGATTGAATAGTGCCTGGTGATTTAAAGTAAAATGTTGGGCAGAAGTAGGCATTTCAGTAGCCCGTTCTGCGGCCGCAGAACCTCTCTACGGACCGTAGAATGGTCGCAAAGTGAGGAAGTTTTCTGGGGCAGTTTTGATGTCGATTTCGCGGCTATTTCTGTGATCGCATAACCGTTTCGCGGGCCGCACTTTGGTCGCACAGTCATCCTTAGACTTTTACGAAGGGAGGTTCGGACTTTTTGGATTGAATAGTACCTGGTGATTTAAAGGAAAATGTTGGGCAGAAGTAGGCATTTCTATGCCCCGTTCTGCGGCCGCAGAACCACTCTACGGACCGTAGAACGGTCGCAGAGTGAGGCAGTTTTCTGGGGCATTTTTGATGTCGATTTCGCGGCTATTTGTGCGATCGCATAAACATTTCGTTGGCCGCACTTTGGTCGCACAGTCATCCTTAGACATTTACGAAGGAAGGTTCGGCCTTGTTGGATAGAATAGTGCCTGGTGATTTAAAGGAAAATGTTGGGCAGAAGTAGGCATTTTTGTGCCCCGTTCTGCGGCCGCAGAAACACTCTACGGACCGCAGATTGGTCGCGGAGTGAGGCAATTTTCTAGGGCTTTTTTGATGTCGATTTCGCGGTCAATTTCTGCGATCGCATAACCGTTTTGCTGGCCGCACTTTGGTCGCACAGTCATCCTTAAACTTTTACGAAGGAAGGTTGGGAATTTTTGGATTGAATAGTGCCAGGTGATTTAAAGAAAAATGTTGGGCAGAAGTAGGCATTTCAGTGGCCCGTTCTGCGGCCGCAGAACCTCTCTGCGGACCGTAGAATGGTCGCAAAGTGAGGCAGTTTTCAGGGGCGTTTTTGATTTCGATTTCGCGGCTATTTCTGCGATCGCATAACCGTTTCGCGGGCCGCACTTTGGTCACATAGTCATTCTTAGACTTTTACGAAGGGAGGTTTAGACTTTTTGGATTGAATAGAGCCTGGTGATTTAAAGGAAAATGTTGGGCAGAAGTAGGCATTTCTGTGCCCCGTTCTGCGGCCGCAGAACCACTTTACGGACCGCAGAATGGTCGCAGAGTGAGGCAGTTTTCTGGGGCATTTTTGATGTCGATTTCGCGGCTATTTGTGCGATCGCATAACCGTTTCGCTTGCCGTACTTTGGTCGCACAGTCATCCTTAGACTTTTACGAAGGAAGGTTTGGACTTTTTGGATTTAATAGTGCCTGGTTATTTAAAGAAAATGTTGGGCAGAAGTAGGCATTTTAGTGGCCCGTTCTGCAGTCGCAGAACCTGTCTACGGACCGTAGAATGGTCGCAAAGTGAGGAAGTTTTCTGGGGCATTTTTGATGTCGATTTTGCGGCTATTTCTGCGATCGCATAACCGTTTCGCGGGCTGCACTTTGGTCGCACAGTCATCCTTAGACTTTTACGAAGGGTGGTTCAGACTTTTTGGATTGAATAGTTCCTGGTGATTTAAAGGAAAATGTTGGGCAGAAGTAGGCATTTCTGTGCCTCGTTCTACGGCCGCAGAACCACTCTACGGACCGTAGAACGGTCGCAGAGTGAGGCAATTTTCTGGGGCATTTTTGATGTCGATTTCGCGGCTATTTCTGCGATCGCATAACCGTTTCGTTGGCCGCACTTTGGTCGCACAGTCATCCTTAGACATTTACGAAGGAAGGTTTGGCCTTTTTGGATAGAATAGTGCCTGGTGATTTAAAGGAAAATGTTGGGCAGAAGTAGTCATTTTTGTGCCCTGTTCTGCGGCCGCAGAAACACTCTTCGGACCGCAGATTGGTCGCGGAGTGAGGCAATTTTCTAGGGCTTTTTTGATGTCGATTTCGCGGTCAATTTCTGCGATCGCATAACCGTTTTGCTGGCTGCACTTTGGTCGCACAGTCATCCTTAAACTTTTACGAAGGAAGGTTCGGACTTTTTGGATTGAATAGTGCCAGGTGATTTAAAGAAAAATGTTGGGCAGAAGTAGCCATTTCAGTGGCCCGTTCTGCGGCCGCAGAACCTCTCTGCGGACCGTAGAATGGTCGCAAAGTGAGGCAGTTTTCAGGGGCATTTTTGATGTCAATTTCGCGGCTATTTCTACGATCGCATAACCGTTTCGAGGGCCGCACTTTGGTCACATAGTCATTCTTAGACTTTTATGAAGGGAGGTTCGGACTTTTTGGATTGAATAGTGCCTGGTGATTTAAAGGGAAATGTTGGGCAGAAGTAGGCATTTCTGTGCCCCGTTCTGCGGCCGCAGAACCACTCTACGGACCGCAGAATGGTCGCAGAGTGAGGCAGTTTTCTGGGGCATTTTTTATGTCTATTTCGCGGCTATTTCTGCGATTGCATAACCGTTTCGCTGGCCGCACTTTGGTCGCACAGTCATCCTTAGACTTTTACGAATGAAGGTTCGAACTTTTTGGATTGAATAGTGCCTGGTGATTTAAAGGAAAATGTTGGGCAGAAGTAGGCATTTCAGTAGCCCGTTCTGCGGCCGCAGAACCTCTCTATGGACCGTAGAATGGTCGCAAAGTGAGGAAGTTTTCTGGGCCATTTTTGATGTCGATTTCGCCGCTATTTCTGTGATCACATAACCGTTTCGCGGGCCGCACTTTGGTCGCACAGTCATCCTTAGACTTTTACGAAGGGAGGTTCGAACTTTTTGGATTGAATAGTACCTGGTGATTTAAAGGAAAATGTTGGGCAGAAGTAGGCATTTCTATGCCCCGTTCTACGGCCACAGAACCACTCTACGGACCGTAGAACGGTCGCAGAGTGAGGCAGTTTTCTGGGGCATTTTTGATGTCGATTTTGCGGCTATTTCTGCGATCGCATAACCGTTTCGTTGGCCGCACTTTGGTCGCACAGTCATCCTTAGACATTTACGAAGGAAGGTTCGGCCTTTTTGGATAGAATAGTGCCTGGTGATTTAAAGGAAAATGTTGGGCAGAAGTAGGCATTTTTGTGCCCCGTTCTGCGGCCGCAGAAACACTCTACGGACCGCAGATTGGTCGCGGAGTGAGGCAATTTTCTAGGGCTTTTTTGATGTCGATTTCGCGGTCAATTTCTGCGATCACATAACCGTTTTGATGGCCGCACTTTGGTCGCACAGTCATCCTTAAACTTTTACGAAGGAAGGTTCGGACTTTTTGGATTGAATAGTGCCAGGTGATTTAAAGAAAAATGTTGGGCAGAAGTAGGCATTTTAGTGGCCCGTTCTGCGGCCGCAGAACCTCTCTGCGGACCGTAGAATGGTCGCAAAGTGAGGCAGTTTTCAGGGGCATTTTTGATGTGGATTTCGCGGCTATTTCTGCGATCGCATAACCGTTTCGCGGGCCACACTTTGGTCACATAGTCATTCTTAGACTTTTATGAAGGGAGGTTCGGACTTTTTGGATTGAATAGTGCCTGTTGATTTAAAGGAAAATGTTGGGCAGAAGTAGGCATTTCTGTGCCCCGTTCTGCGGCCGCAGAACCACTCTACGGACCGCAGAATGGTCGCAGAGTGAGGCAGTTTTCTGGGGCATTTTTTTTGTCTATTTCGCGGCTATTTCTGCGATTGTATAACCGTTTCGCTGGCCGCACTTTGGTCGCACAGTCATCCTTAGACTTTTACAAATGAAGGTTCGGACTTTTTGGATTGAATAGTGCCTGGTGATTTAAAGGAAAATGTTGGGCAGAAGTAGGCATTTCAGTAGCCCGTTCTGTGGCCGCAGAACCTCTCTACGGACCGTAGAATGGTCGCAAAGTGAGGAAGTTTTCTGGGGCATTTTTGATGTCGATTTCGCGGCTATTTCTGTGATCGCATAACCGTTTCGCGGGCCGCACTTTGGTCGCACAGTCATCCTTAGACTTTTACGAAGGGAGGTTCGGACTTTTTGGATTGAATAGTACCTGGTAATTTAAAGGAAAATGGTGGGCAGAAGTAGGCATTTCTATGCCCCGTTCTGCGGCCGCAGAACCACTCTACGGACCGTAGAACGGTCGCAGAGTGAGGTAGTTTTCTGGGGCATTTTTGATGTCGATTTCGCGGCTATTTCTGCGATCGCATAACCGTTTCGTTGGCCGCACTTTTTTCGCACAGTCATCCTTAGACATTTACGAAGGAAGGTTCGGACTTTTTGGATTGAATAGTGCCTGGTGATTTAAAGGAAAATGTTGGGCAGAAGTAGGCATTTCTGTGCCCCGTACTGCGGCCGCAGAACCACTCTACGGACCGCAGAATGGTCGCAGAGTGAGGCAGTTTTCTGGGGCATATTTTATGTCTATTTCGCGGCTATTTCTGCAATTTCATAACCGTTTCGCAGGCCGCACTTTTGTCGCACAGTCATCCTTAGACTTTTACGAATGAAGGTTCGGACTTTTTGGATTGAATAGTGCCTGGTGATTTAAAGGAAAATGTTGGGCAGAAGTAGGCATTTCAGTAGCCCGTTCTGCGGCCGCAGAACCTCTCTACGGACCGTAGAATGGTCGCTAAGTGAGGAAGTTTTCTGGGCCATTTTTTATGTCGATTTCGCGGCTATTTCTGCGATCGCATAACCGTTTCGCGGGCCGCACTTTGGTCGCACAGTCATCCTTAGACTTTTACGAAGGGAGGTTCGGACTTTTTGGATTGAATAGTGCCTGGTGATTTAAAGGAAAATGTTGGGCAGAAGTAGGCATTTCTGTGCCCCGTTCTGCGGTCCGCAGAACCACTCTACGGACCGTAGAACGGTCGCAGAGTGTGCAAGTTTTCTGGGGCATTTTTGATGTCGATTTCGCGGCTATTTCTGCGATCGCATAACCGTTTCGTTGGCCGCACTTTGGTCGCACAGTCATCCTTAGACATTTACGAAGGAAGGTTCAGACTTTTTGGATTGAATAGTGCCTGGTGATTTAAAGGAAAATGTTGGGCAGAAGTAGGCATTTCTGTGCCCCGTACTACGGCCGCAGAACCGCTCTACGGACCGCAGAATGGTCGCAGAGTGAGGCAGTTTTCTGAGGCATTTTTTATGACTATTTCGCGGCTATTTCTGCGATTGCATAACCATTTCGCAGGCCGCACTTTGGTCGCACAGTCATCCTTAGACTTTTACGAATGAAGGTTCGGACTTTTTGGATTGAATAGTGCCTGGTGATTTAAAGGAAAATGTTGGGCAGAAGTAGGCATTTCAGTAGCCCGTTCTGCGGCCGCAGAACCTCTCTACGGACCGTAGAATGGTCGCTAAGTGAGGAAGTTTTCTGGGCCATTTTTTATGTCGATTTCGCGGCTATTTCTGCGATCGCATAACCGTTTCGCGGGCCGCACTTTGGTCGCACAGTCATTCTTAGACTTTTATAAAGGGAGGTTCGGACTTTTTGGATTGAATAGTGCCTGGTTATTTAAAGGAAAATGTTGGGCAGAAGTAGGCATTTCTATGCCCCGTTCTGCGGTCCGCAGAACCACTCTACGGACCGCAGAATGGTCGCAGAGTGAGGCAGTTTTCTGGGGCATTTTTTATGTCTATTTCGCGGCCATTTCTGCGATTGTATAACCGTTTCGCTGGCCCCACTTTGGTCGCACAGTCATCCTGAGACTTTTAGGAATGAAGGTTCGGACTTTTTGGATTGAATAGTGCCTGGTGATTTAAAGGAAAATGTTGGGCAGAAGTGGGCATTTCAGTAGCCCGTTCTGTGGCCGCAGAACCTCTCTACGGACCGTAGAATGGTCGCAAAGTGAGGAAGTTTTCTGGGGCATTTTTGATGTCGATTTCACGGCTATTTCTGTGATCGCATAACCGTTTCGCGGGCCGCACTTTGGTCGCACAGTCATCCTTAGACTTTTACGAAGGGAGGTTCGGACTTTTTGGATTGAATAGTACTTGGTGATTTAAAGGAAAATGTTGGGCAGAAGTAGGCATTTCTATGCCCCGTTCTGCTGCTGCAGAACCACTCTACGGACCGTAGAACGGTCGCAGAGTGAGGCAGTTTTCTGGGGCAGTTTTGATGTCGATTTCGCGGCTATTTCTGCGATCGCATAACCGTTTCGTTGGCCGTACTTTGGTCGCACAGTCATCCTTAGACATTTACGAAGGAAGGTTCGGACTTTTTGGATTGAATAGTGCCTGGTGATTTAAAGGAAAATGTTGGGCAGAAGTAGGCATTTCTGTGCCCCATTCTGCGGCCGCAGAACCACTCTACAGACCGCAGATTGGCCGCAGAGTGAGGCAGTTATCTGGGGCATTTTTGATGTCGATTTCGCGGCTATTTTTGCGATCGCATAACCGTTTCGTTGGCCGCACTTTTTTCGCACAGTCATCCTTAGACATTTACGAAGGAAGGTTCGGACTTTTTGGATTGAATAGTGCCTGGTGATTTAAAGGAAAATGTTGGGCAGAAGTAGGCATTTCTGTGCCCCGTACTGCGGCCGCAGAACCACTCTACGGACCGCAGAATGGTCGCAGAGTGAGGCAGTTTTCTGGGGCATATTTTATGTCTATTTCGCGGCTATTTCTGCAATTTCATAACCGTCAGGCCGCACTTTTGTCGCACAGACATCCTTAGACTTTTACGAATGAAGGTTCGGACTTTTTGGATTGAATAGTGCCTGGTGATTTAAAGGAAAATGTTGGGCAGAAGTAGGCATTTCAGTAGCCCGTTCTGCGGCCGCAGAACCTCTCTACGGACCGTAGAATGGTCGCTAAGTGAGGAAGTTTTCTGGGCCATTTTTTATGTCGATTTCGCGGCTATTTCTGCGATCGCATAACCGTTTCGCGGGCCGCACTTTGGTCGCACAGTCATCCTTAGACTTTTACGAAGGGAGGTTCGGACTTTTTGGATTGAATAGTGCCTGGTGATTTAAAGGAAAATGTTGGGCAGAAGTAGGCATTTCTATGCCCCGTTCTGCGGTCCGCAGAACCACTCTACGGACTGTAGAACGGTCGCAGAGTGTGCAAGTTTTCTGGGGCATTTTTGATGTCGATTTCGCGGCTATTTCTGCGATCGCATAACCGTTTCGTTGGCCGCACTTTGGTCGCACAGTCATCCTTAGACATTTACGAAGGAAGGTTCAGACTTTTTGGATTGAATAGTGCCTGGTGATTTAAAGGAAAATGTTGGGCAGAAGTAGGCATTTCTGTGCCCCGTACTACGGCCGCAGAACCGCTCTACGGACCGCAGAATGGTCGCAGAGTGAGGCAGTTTTCTGAGGCATTTTTTATGACTATTTCGCGGCTATTTCTGCGATTGCATAACCATTTCGCAGGCCGCACTTTGGTCGCACAGTCATCCTTAGACTTTTACGAATGAAGGTTCGGACTTTTTGGATTGAATAGTGCCTGGTGATTTAAAGGAAAATGTTGGGCAGAAGTAGGCATTTCAGTAGCCCGTTCTGCGGCCGCAGAACCTCTCTACGGACCGTAGAATGGTCGCTAAGTGAGGAAGTTTTCTGGGCCATTTTTTATGTCGATTTCGCGGCTATTTCTGCGATCGCATAACCGTTTCGCGGGCCGCACTTTGGTCGCACAGTCATTCTTAGACTTTTATAAAGGGAGGTTCGGACTTTTTGGATTGAATAGTGCCTGGTTATTTAAAGGAAAATGTTGGGCAGAAGTAGGCATTTCTATGCCCCGTTCTGCGGTCCGCAGAACCACTCTACGGACCGCAGAATGGTCGCAGAGTGAGGCAGTTTTCTGGGGCATTTTTTATGTCTATTTCGCGGCCATTTCTGCGATTGTATAACCGTTTCGCTGGCCCCACTTTGGTCGCACAGTCATCCTGAGACTTTTACGAATGAAGGTTCGGACTTTTTGGATTGAATAGTGCCTGGTGATTTAAAGGAAAATGTTGGGCAGAAGTGGGCATTTCAGTAGCCCGTTTTGTGGCCGCAGAACCTCTCTACGGACCGTAGAATGGTCGCAAAGTGAGGAAGTTTTCTGGGGCATTTTTGATGTCGATTTCACGGCTATTTCTGTGATCGCATAACCGTTTCGCGGGCCGCACTTTGGTCGCACAGTCATCCTTAGACTTTTACGAAGGGAGGTTCGGACTTTTTGGATTGAATAGTACTTGGTGATTTAAAGGAAAATGTTGGGCAGAAGTAGGCATTTCTATGCCCCGTTCTGCTGCTGCAGAACCACTCTACGGACCGTAGAACGGTCGCAGAGTGAGGCAGTTTTCTGGGGCAGTTTTGATGTCGATTTCGCGGCTATTTCTGCGATCGCATAACCGTTTCGTTGGCCGTACTTTGGTCGCACAGTCATCCTTAGACATTTACGAAGGAAGGTTCGGACTTTTTGGATTGAATAGTGCCTGGTGATTTAAAGGAAAATGTTGGGCAGAAGTAGGCATTTCTGTGCCCCATTCTGCGGCCGCAGAACCACTCTACAGACCGCAGATTGGCCGCAGAGTGAGGCAGTTATCTGGGGCATTTTTGATGTCGATTTCGCGGCTATTTCTGCGATCGCATAACCGTTTTGCTGGTCGTACTTTGGTCGCACAGTCATCCTTAGACTTTTACGAAGGGAGGTTCGTACTTTTTGGATTGAATAGTGCCTAGTGATTTAAAGGAAAAATGTTGGGCAGGAGTAGGCATTTCTATGCCCCGTTCTGCGGCCGCAGAACCTCTCTATGGATCGCAGAATGGTCGCAGAGTGAGCCAATTTTCTAGGGCATTTTTGATGTCGATTCCGCGGCTATTTTTGCGATCGCGTAACCGTTTCGCGAGCCGCACTTTTGTCGCATAGTCATCCTTAGACTTTTGCAAAGGAAGTTTTAGACTTTTTGGGTTGAAGAGTGCCTGGTGATTTAAAGGAAAATGTTGGGTTGAAGTAGGCATTTCAATGGCCTGTTCTGCGGCCGCAGAACCTCTCTGCGGACCGCAGAATGGTCGAAGAGTGAGGCAGTTTTTTGGGGCATTTTTGATGTCGATTTCGCGGCTATTTCTGCGATCGCATAACCGTTTCACGGGCCGCACTTTGGTGGCACAGTCATCCTTAGACTTTTACGAAGGGAGGTTCGGACTTTTTGGATTGAATAGTGCCTGGTGATTTAAAGGAAAATGTTGGGCAGAAGTAGGCATTTCTGTGCCCCGTTCTGCGGCCGCAGAACCACTCTGCGGACCGCAGAATGGTCGCAGAGTGAGGCTATTTTCTGGGGCATTTTTGGTGTCGATTTCGCTGCTATTTCTGTGATTGCATAACCGTTTCGCGGGCCGCACTTTGGTCGCATAGTCATCCTTAGACTTTTATGAAGGGAGGTTCGGACTTTTTGGATTGAATAGTGCCTGGTGATTTAAAGGAAAATGTTGGGCAGAAGTAGGCATTTCTGTGCCCCGTACTACGGCCGCAGAACCACTATACAGACCGTAGATTGGTCGCGGAGTAAGGCAGTTTTATGGGGCTTTTTTTATGTCGATTTCGCGGTCAATTTCTGCGATCGCATAACCGTTTCGCTGGCCGCACTTTGGTCATACAGTCATCCTTAGACTTTTACGAAGGAAGGTTCGGACTTTTTGGATTGAATAGTGCCTGGTGATTTAAAGGAAAATGTTGGGTAGAAGTAGGCATTTCTGTGCCCCGTTCTGCGGCCGCAGAACCTCTCTACGGACCGCAGAATGGTCGCAAAGTGAGGAAGTTTTCTGGGCCATTTTTGATGTCGATTTCGCGGCTATTTCTGCGATCGCATAACCGTTTCGCGGGCCGCACTTTGGTCGCACAGTCATCCCTAGACTTTTATAAAGGGAGGTTCGGACTTTTTGGATTGAATAGTGCCTGGTTATTTAAAGGAAAATGTTGGGCAGAAGTAGGCATTTCTATGCCCCGTTCTGCGGTCCGCAGAACCACTCTACGGACCGCAGAATGGTCGCAGAGTGAGGCAGTTTTCTGGGGCATTTTTTATGTCTATTTCGCGGCCATTTCTGCGATTGTATAACCGTTTCGCTGGCCCCACTTTGGTCGCACAGTCATCCTGAGACTTTTACGAATGAAGGTTCGGACTTTTTGGATTGAATAGTGCCTGGTGATTTAAAGGAAAATGTTGGGCAGAAGTGGGCATTTCAGTAGCCCGTTCTGTGGCCGCAGAACCTCTCTACGGACCGTAGAATGGTCGCAAAGTGAGGAAGTTTTCTGGGGCATTTTTGATGTCGATTTCACGGCTATTTCTGTGATCGCATAACCGTTTCGCGGGCCGCACTTTGGTCGCACAGTCATCCTTAGACTTTTACGAAGGGAGGTTCGGACTTTTTGGATTGAATAGTACTTGGTGATTTAAAGGAAAATGTTGGGCAGAAGTAGGCATTTCTGTGCCCCGTTCTATGGCCGCAGAACCACTTTACGGACCGCAGAATGGTCGCGGAGTGAGGCAGTTTTCTGGGGCATTTTTTATGTCGATTTTGCGGCTATTTGTGCGATCGCATAACCGTTTCGCTGGCCGCACTTTTGTCGCACAGTCATCCTTAGACTTTTACGAAGGAAGGTTTGGACTTTTTGGATTTAATAGTGCCTGGTGATTTAAAGGAAAATGTTGGGCAGAAGTAGGCATTTCAGTGGCCCGTTCTGTAGCCGCAGAACCTCTCTACGGACCGTAGAATGGTCGCAAAGTGAGGAAGTTTTCTGGGGCATTTTTGATGTCGATTTCGCGGCTATTTCTACGATCGCATAACCGTTTCGCGGGCTGCACTTTGGTCGCACAGTCATCCTTAGACTTTTACGAAGGGAGGTTCGGACTTTTTGGATTGAATAGTTCCTGGTGATTTAAAGGAAAATGTTGGGCAGAAGTAGGCATTTCTGTGCCCCGTTCTGCGGCCGCAGAACCACTCTACAGACCGTAGAACGGTCGCAGAGTGAGGCAATTTTCTGGGGCATTTGTGATGTCGATTTTGCGGCTATTTCTGCGATCGCATAACCATTTCGTTGGCCGCACTTTGGTCGCACAGTCATCCTTAGACATTTACGAAGGAAGGTTCAGCCTTTTTGGATAGAATAGTGCCTGGTGATTTAAAGGAAAATGTTGGGCAGAAGTAGGCATTTTTGTGCCCCGTTCTGCGGCCGCAGAAACACTCTACGGACCGCAGATTGGTCGCGGAGTGAGGCAGTTTTCTGGGGCATTTTTGATGTCGATTTTGGGGCTATTTCTGCGATCGCATAACCGTTTCGCTGGCCGCACTTTGGTCGCACAGTCATCCTTAGAATAGTGCCGTGTGATTTAAAGGAAAATGTTGGGCAGAAGTAGGCATTTCTGTGCCCCGTTCTGTGGCCGCAGAACCACTTTACGGACCGCAGAATGGTCGCAGAGTGAGGCAGTTTTCTGGGGCATTTTTTATGTCGATTTCGCGGCTATTTGTGCGATCGCATAACCGTTTCGCTGGCCGCACTTTGGTCGCACAGTCATCCTTAGACTTTTACGAAGGAAGGTTTGGACTTTTTGGATTTAATAGTGCCTGGTGATTTAAAGGAAAATGTTGGGCAGAAGTAGGCATTTCAGTGGCCCGTTCTGTAGCCGCAGAACCTCTCTACGGACCGTAGAATGGTCGCAAAGTGAGGAAGTTTTCTAGGGCATTTTTGATGTCGATTTCGCGGCTATTTCTACGATCGCATAACCGTTTCGCGGGCTGCACTTTGGTCGCACAGTCATCCTTAGACTTTTACGAAGGGAGGTTCGGACTTTTTGGATTGAATCATTCCTGGTGATTTAAAGGAAAATGTTGGGCAGAAGTAGGCATTTCTGTGCCCCGTTCTGCGGCCGCAGAACCACTCTACGGACCGTAGAACGGTCGCAGAGTGAGGCATTTTTCTGGGGCATTTTTGATGTGGATTTCGCGGCTATTTCTGCGATCGCATAACCATTTCGTTGGCCGCACTTTGGTCACACAGTCATCCTTAGACATTTACGAAGGAAGGTTCAGCCTTTTTGGATAGAATAGTGCCTGGTGATTTAAAGGAAAATGTTGGGCAGAAGTAGGCATTTTTGTGCCCCGTTCTGCGGCCGCAGAAACACTCTACGGACCGCAGATTGGTCGCGGAGTGAGGCAGTTTTCTAGGGCATTTTTTATGTCGATTTCGCGGCTATTTCTGCGATCGCATAACTGTTTCGCTGGCCGCACTTTGGTCGCACAGTCATCCTTAAACTTTTACGAATGAAGGTTCGGACTTTTTGGATTGAATAGTGCCTGGTGATTTAAAGGAAAATGTTGGGCAGAAGTAGGCATTTCTGTGCCCTGTTCTGCGGCCGCAGAACCTCTCTGTGGACTGCAGAATGGTCGCAGAGTGAGGCAATTTTCTGGGGCATTTTTGATGTCGATTCTGCGGCTATTGTTGTGATCGCGTAACCGTTTCGCGAGCCGCACCTTGGTCGCATAGTCATCCTTAGACTTTTGCAAAGGGAGTTCAGACTTTTTGGGTTGAATAGTGCCTGGTGATTTAAAGGAAAATGTTGGGCAGAAGTAGGCATTTCAGTGGCCCGTTCTTAGGACCGTAGAATGGTCGCAGTGTGAGGCAGTTTTCTGAGGCATTTTTAATGTTGATTTCGCGGCTATTTCTGCGATCGCATAACCTTTTCGCGGGCCGCACTTTGGTCGCACAGTCATCCTTAGACTTTTACGAAGGGAGGTTTAGACTTTTTGAATTGAATAGTGCCTGGTGATTTAAAGGAAAATGTTGGGCAGAAGTAGGCATTTCTGTGCCCCGTTCTGCGGCCGCATAACCACTTTACGGTCCGCAGAATGGCCGCAGAGTGAGGCAGTTTTCTGGGGCATTTTTTATGTCGATTTCGCGGCTATTTTTGCGATCGCATAACCGTTTTGCTGGCCGCACTTTGGTCGCACAGTCATCCTTAGACTTTTACGAAGGAAGGTTTGGACTTTTTTGATTTAATAGTGCCTGGTGATTTAAAGGAAAATGTTGGGCAGAAGTAGGCATTTCAGTGGCCCGTTCTGCAGCCGTAGAACCTCTCCACGGACCGTAGAATGGTCGCAAAGTGAGGAAGTTTTTTGGGGCATTTTTGATGTCGATTTCGCGGCTATTTCTGCGATCGCATAACCGTTTCGCGGGCTGCACTTTGGTCGCACAGTCATCCTTAGACTTTTACGAAGGGAGGTTCGGACTTTTTGGATTGAATAGTTCCTGGTGATTTAAAGGAAAATGTTGGGCAAAAGTAAGCATTTATGTGCCCCGTTCTACGGCCGCAGAACCACTCTACGGACCGTAGAACGGTCGCAGAGTGAGGCAATTTTCTGGGGCATTTTTGATGTCGATTTCGCGGCTATTTCTGCGATCGCATAACCGTTTCGTTGGCCGCACTTTGGTCGCACAGTCATCCTTAGACATTTACACAGGAAGGTTCAGCCTTTTTGGATAGATTAGTGCCTGGTGATTTAAAGGAAAATGTTGGGAAGAAGTAGGCATTTTTGTGCCCCGTTCTGCGGCCGCAGAAACACTCTACGGACCGTAGATTGGTCGCGGAGTGAGGCAGTTTTCTGGGCTGTTTTTGATGTCGATTTCGCGGCTATTTCTGCGATCGCATAACCGTTTCGCTGGCCGCACTTTTGTCGCACAGTCATCCTTAGACTTTTACGAAGGGAGGTTTAGACTTTTTTGATTGAATAGTGCCTGGTGATTTAAAGGAAAATGTTGGGCAGAAGTAGGCATTTCTGTGCCCCGTTCGATGGCCGCAGAACCACTTTACGGACCGCAGAATGGTCGCAGAGTGAGGCAGTTTTCTGGGGTATTTTTTATGTCGATTTCGCGGCTATTTGTGCGATCGCATAACCGTTTCGCTGGCCGCACTTTGGTCGCACAGTCGTCCTTAGACTTTTACGAAGAAAGGTTTGGACTTTTTGGATTTAATAGTGCCTGGTGATTTAAAGGAAAATGTTGGGCAGAAGTAGGCATTTCAGTGGCCCGTTCTGTAGCCGCAGAACCTCTCTACGGACCGTAGAATGGTCGCAAAGTGAGGAAGTTTTCTGGGGCATTTTTGATGTCGATTTCGCGGCTATTTCTACGATCGCATAACCGTTTCGCGGGCTGCACTTTGGTCGCACAGTCATCCTTAGACTTTTACGAAGGGAGGTTCGGACTTTTTGGATTGAATAGTTCCTGGTGATTTAAAGGAAAATGTTGGGCAGAAGTAGGCATTTCTGTGCCCCGTTCTGCGGCCGCAGAACCACTCTACAGACCGTAGAACGGTCGCAGAGTGAGGCAATTTTCTGGGGCATTTGTGATGTCGATTTTGCGGCTATTTCTGCGATCGCATAACCATTTCGTTGGCCGCACTTTGGTCGCACAGTCATCCTTAGACATTTACGAAGGAAGGTTCAGCCTTTTTGGATAGAATAGTGCCTGGTGATTTAAAGGAAAATGTTGGGCAGAAGTAGGCATTTTTGTGCCCCGTTCTGCGGCCGCAGAAACACTCTACGGACCGCAGATTGGTCGCGGAGTGAGGCAGTTTTCTGGGGCATTTTTGATGTCGATTTTGGGGCTATTTCTGCGATCGCATAACTGTTTCGCTGGCCGCAATTTGGTCGCACAGTCATCCTTAGAATAGTGCCGTGTGATTTAAAGGAAAATGTTGGGCAGAAGTAGGCATTTCTGTGCCCCGTTCTGTGGCCGCAGAACCACTTTACGGACCGCAGAATGGTCGCAGAGTGAGGCAGTTTTCTGGGGCATTTTTTATGTCGATTTCGCGGCTATTTGTGCGATCGCATAACCGTTTCGCTGGCCGCACTTTGGTCGCACAGTCATCCTTAGACTTTTACGAAGGAAGGTTTGGACTTTTTGGATTTAATAGTGCCTGGTGATTTAAAGGAAAATGTTGGGCAGAAGTAGGCATTTCAGTGGCCCGTTCTGTAGCCGCAGAACCTCTCTACGGACCGTAGAATGGTCGCAAAGTGAGGAAGTTTTCTAGGGCATTTTTGATGTCGATTTCGCGGCTATTTCTACGATCGCATAACCGTTTCGCGGGCTGCACTTTGGTCGCACAGTCATCCTTAGACTTTTACGAAGGGAGGTTCGGACTTTTTGGATTGAATCATTCCTGGTGATTTAAAGGAAAATGTTGGGCAGAAGTAGGCATTTCTGTGCCCCGTTCTGCGGCCGCAGAACCACTCTACGGACCGTAGAACGGTCGCAGAGTGAGGCATTTTTCTGGGGCATTTTTGATGTGGATTTCGCGGCTATTTCTGCGATCGCATAACCATTTCGTTGGCCGCACTTTGGTCACACAGTCATCCTTAGACATTTACGAAGGAAGGTTCAGCCTTTTTGGATAGAATAGTGCCTGGTGATTTAAAGGAAAATGTTGGGCAGAAGTAGGCATTTTTGTGCCCCGTTCTGCGGCCGCAGAAACACTCTACGGACCGCAGATTGGTCGCGGAGTGAGGCAGTTTTCTAGGGCATTTTTTATGTCGATTTCGCGGCTATTTCTGCGATCGCATAACTGTTTCGCTGGCCGCACTTTGGTCGCACAGTCATCCTTAAACTTTTACGAATGAAGGTTCGGACTTTTTGGATTGAATAGTGCCTGGTGATTTAAAGGAAAATGTTGGGCAGAAGTAGGCATTTCTGTGCCCTGTTCTGCGGCCGCAGAACCTCTCTGTGGACTGCAGAATGGTCGCAGAGTGAGGCAATTTTTTGGGGCATTTTTGATGTCGATTCTGCGGCTATTATTGTGATCGCGTAACCGTTTCGCGAGCCGCACCTTGGTCGCATAGTCATCCTTAGACTTTTGCAAAGGGAGTTCAGACTTTTTGGGTTGAATAGTGCCTGGTGATTTAAAGGAAAATGTTGGGCAGAAGTAGGCATTTCAGTGGCCCGTTCTTAGGACCGTAGAATGGTCGCAGTGTGAGGCAGTTTTCTGAGGCATTTTTAATGTTGATTTCGCGGCTATTTCTGCGATCGCATAACCTTTTCGCGGGCCGCACTTTGGTCGCACAGTCATCCTTAGACTTTTACGAAGGGAGGTTTAGACTTTTTGAATTGAATAGTGCCTGGTGATTTAAAGGAAAATGTTGGGCAGAAGTAGGCATTTCTGTGCCCCGTTCTGCGGCCGCATAACCACTTTACGGTCCGCAGAATGGCCGCAGAGTGAGGCAGTTTTCTGGGGCATTTTTTATGTCGATTTCGCGGCTATTTTTGCGATCGCATAACCGTTTTGCTGGCCGCACTTTGGTCGCACAGTCATCCTTAGACTTTTACGAAGGAAGGTTTGGACTTTTTTGATTTAATAGTGCCTGGTGATTTAAAGGAAAATGTTGGGCAGAAGTAGGCATTTCAGTGGCCCGTTCTGCAGCCGTAGAACCTCTCCACGGACCGTAGAATGGTCGCAAAGTGAGGAAGTTTTTTGGGGCATTTTTGATGTCGATTTCGCGGCTATTTCTGCGATCGCATAACCGTTTCGCGGGCTGCACTTTGGTCGCACAGTCATCCTTAGACTTTTACGAAGGGAGGTTCGGACTTTTTGGATTGAATAGTTCCTGGTGATTTAAAGGAAAATGTTGGGCAAAAGTAAGCATTTATGTGCCCCGTTCTACGGCCGCAGAACCACTCTACGGACCGTAGAACGGTCGCAGAGTGAGGCAATTTTCTGGGGCATTTTTGATGTCGATTTCGCGGCTATTTCTGCGATCGCATAACCGTTTCGTTGGCCGCACTTTGGTCGCACAGTCATCCTTAGACATTTACGCAGGAAGGTTCAGCCTTTTTGGATAGATTAGTGCCTGGTGATTTAAAGGAAAATGTTGGGAAGAAGTAGGCATTTTTGTGCCCCGTTCTGCGGCCGCAGAAACACTCTACGGACCGTAGATTGGTCGCGGAGTGAGGCAGTTTTCTGGGCTGTTTTTGATGTCGATTTCGCGGCTATTTCTGCGATCGCATAACCGTTTCGCTGGCCGCACTTTTGTCGCACAGTCATCCTTAGACTTTTACGAAGGGAGGTTTAGACTTTTTTGATTGAATAGTGCCTGGTGATTTAAAGGAAAATGTTGGGCAGAAGTAGGCATTTCTGTGCCCCGTTCGATGGCCGCAGAACCACTTTACGGACCGCAGAATGGTCGCAGAGTGAGGCAGTTTTCTGGGGTATTTTTTATGTCGATTTCGCGGCTATTTGTGCGATCGCATAACCGTTTCGCTGGCCGCACTTTGGTCGCACAGTCGTCCTTAGACTTTTACGAAGAAAGGTTTGGACTTTTTGGATTTAATAGTGCCTGGTGATTTAAAGGAAAATGTTGGGCAGAAGTAGGCATTTCAGTGGCCCGTTCTGCAGCCGCAGAACCTCTCTACGGACCGTAGAATGGTCGCAAAGTGAGGAAGTTTTCTGGGGCATTTTTGATGTCGATTTCGCGGCTATTTCTGCGATCGCATAACCGTTTCGCGGGCTGCACTTTGGTCGCACAGTCATCCTTAGACTTTTACGAAGGGAGGTTCGGACTTTTTGGATTGAATAGTTCCTGGTGATTTAAAGGAAAATGTTGGGCAGAAGTAGGCATTTCTGTGCCCCGTTCTGCGGCCGCAGAACCACTTTACGGACCGCAGAATGGTCGCAGAGTGAGGCAGTTTTCTGGGGCATTTTTTATGTCGATTTCGCGGCTATTTGTGCGATCGCATAACCGTTTCGCTGGCCGCACTTTGGTCGCACAATCATCCTTAGACTTTTACGAAGGAAGGTTTGGACTTTTTGGATTTAATAGTGCCTGGTGATTTAAAGGAAAATGTTGGGCAGAAGTAGGCATTTCAGTGGCCCGTTCTGCAGCAGCAGAACCTCTCTACGGACCGTAGAATGGTCGCAAAGTGAGGAAGTTTTCTAGGGCATTTTTGATGTCGATTTCGCGGCTATTTCTGCGATCGCATAACCGTTTCGCGGGCTGCACTTTGGTCGCACACTCATCCTTAGACTTTTACGAAGGGAGGTTTGGACTTTTTGGATTGAATAGTTCCTGGTGATTTAAAGGAAAATGTTGGGCAGAAGTAGGCATTTCTGTGCCCCGTTCTGCGGCCGCAGAACCACTCTACGGACCGTAGAACGGTCGCAGAGTGAGGCAATTTTCTGGGGCATTTTTGATGTCGATTTCGCGGCTATTTCTGCGATCGCATAACCGTTTCGCTGGCCGCACTTTGGTCGCACAGTCATCCTTAGACTTTTACGAATGAAGGTTCGGACTTTTTGGATTGAATAGTGCCTGGTGATTTAAAGGAAAATGTTGGGCAGAAGTAGGCATTTCTGTGCCCCGTTCTGCGGCCGCAGAACCTCTCTACGGACCGTAGAATGGTCCCAAAGTGAGGCAGTTTTCTGGGGCATTTTTTATGTCGATTTCGCGGCTATTTCTGTGATCGCAAAACTATTTCGCTGGCTGCACTTTGGTCGTACAGTCATCCTTAAACTTTTACGAATGAAGGTTCGGACTTTTTGGATTGAATAGTGCCTGGTGATTTAAAGGAAAATGTTGGGCAGAAGTAGGCATTTCTGTGCCCCGTTCTGCGGCCGCAGAACCTCTCTGTGGACTGCAGAATGGTCGCAGAGTGAGGCAATTTTCTGGGGCATTTTTGATGTCGATTCCGCGGCTATTGTTGCGATCGCGTAATCGTTTCGCGAGCCGCACCTTGGTCGCATAGTCATCCTTAGACTTTTGCAATGGGAGTTCAGACTTTTTGGGTTGAATAGTGCCTGGTGATTTAAAGGAAAATGTTGGGCAGAAGTAGGCATTTCAGTGGCCCGTTCTGCGGACCGTAGAATGGTCGCAGTGTGAGGCAGTTTTCTGGGGCATTTTTAATGTCGATTTCGCGGCTATTTCTGCGATCGCATAACCTTTTCGTGGGCCGCACTTTGGTCGCACAGTCATCCTTAGACTTTTACGAAGGGAGGTTTAGACTTTTTGGATTGAATAGTGCCTAGTGATTTAAAGGAAAATGTTGGGCAGAAGTAGGCATTTCTGTGCCCCGTTCTGCGGCCGCAGAACCACTTTACGGACCGCAGAATGGTCGCAGAGTGAGGCAGTTTTCTGGGGCATTTTTTATGTCGATTTCGCGGCTATTTGTGCGATCGCATAACCGTTTCGCTGGCCGCACTTTGGTCGCACAGTCATCCTTAGACTTTTACGAAGGAAGGTTTGGACTTTTTTTATTTAATAGTGCCTGGTGATTTAAAGGAAAATTTTGGGCAGAAGTAGGCATTTCAGTGGCCCGTTCTGCAGCCGCAGAACCTCTCTACGGACCGAAGAATGGTCGCAAAGTGAGGAAGTTTTCAGGGGCATTTTTGATGTCGATTTCGCGGCTATTTCTGCGATCGCATAACCGTTTCGCGGGCTGCACTTTGGTCGCACACTCATCCTTAGACTTTTACGAAGGGAGGTTTGGACTTTTTGGATTGAATAGTTCCTGGTGATTTAAAGGAAAATGTTGGGCAGAAGTAGGCATTTCTGTGCCCCGTTCTGCGGCCGCAGAACCACTCTACGGACCGTAGAACGGTCGCAGAATGAGGCAATTTTCTGGGGCATTTTTGATGTCGATTTCGCGGCTATTTCTGCGATCGCATAACCGTTTCGTTGGCCGCACATTGGTCGCACAGTCATCCTTAGACATTTATGAAGGAAGGTTCGGCCTTCTTGGATAGAATAGTGCCTGGTGATTTAAAGGAAAATGTTGGGCAGAAGTAGGCATTTTTGTGCCCCGTTCTGCGGCCGCAGAAACACTCTACGGACCGCAGATTGGTCGCGGAGTGAGGCAATTTTCTAGGGCTTTTTTGATGTCGATTTCGCGGTCAATTTCTGCGATCGCATAACCGTTTTGCTAGCCCCACTTTGGTCGCACAGTCAACCTTAAACTTTTACCAAGGAAGGTTCGGACTTTTTGGATTGAATAGTGCCAGGTGATTTAAAGAAAAATGTTGGGCAGAAGTAGGCATTTCAGTGGCCCGTTCTGCGGCCGTAGAACCTCACTGCGGACCGTAGAATGGTCGCAAAGTGAGGCAGTTTTCAGGGGCATTTTTGATGTCGATTTCGCGGCTATTTCTGCGATCGCATAACCGTTTCGCGGGCCGCACTTTGGTCACATAGTCATTCTTAGACTTTTATGAAGGGAGGTTCAGACTTTTTGGATTGAATAGTGCCTGGTGATTTAAAGGAAAATGTTGGGCAGAAGTTGGCATTTCTGTGCCCCGTTCTGCGGCCGCAGAACCACTCTACGGACCGCAGAATGGTCGCAGAGTGAGGCAGTTTTCTGGGGAATTTTTTATGTCTATTTCGCGGCTATTTTTGCGATCGCATAACCGTTTCGCTGGCCGCACTTTGGTCGCACAGTCATCCTTAGACTTTTACGAATGAAGGTTCGGACTTTTTGGATTGAATAGTGCCTGGTGATTTTAAGGAAAATGTTGGGCAGAAGTAGGCATTTCTGTGCCCCGTTCTGCGGCCGCAGAACCACTCTACGGACCGTAGAACTGTCGCAGAGTGAGGCAGTTTTCTGGGGCATTTTTGATGTCGATTTCGCGGCTATTTCTGCGATCGCATAACCGTTTCGCGGGACGCACTTTGGTCGCATAGTCATCCTTAGACTTTTATGAAGGGAGGTTTGGACTTTTTGGACTGAATAGTGCCTGGTGCTTTAAAGGAAAATGTTGGGCAGAAGTAGGCATTTTTGTGCCCCGTTCTGCTGCCGCAGAACCACTCTACGGACCGCAGAATGGTCGCAGAGTGAGGCAGTTTTCTGGGGAATTTTTTATGTCTATTTCGCGGCTATTTTTGCGATCGCATAACCGTTTCGCTGGCCGCACTTTGGTCGCACAGTCATCCTTAGACTTTTACGAATGAAGGCTCGGACTTTTTGGATTGAATAGTGCCTGGTGATTTTAAGGAAAATGTTGGGCAGAAGTAGGCATTTCTGTGCCCCGTTCTGCGGTCGCAGAACCACTCTACGGACCGTAGAACTGTCGCAGAGTGAGGCAGTTTTCTGGGGCATTTTTGATGTCGATTTCGCGGCTATTTCTGCGATCGCATAACCGTTTCGTGGGACGCACTTTGGTCGCATAGTCATCCTTAGACTTTTATGAAGGGAGGTTCGGACGTTTTGGACTGAATAGTGCCTGGTGCTTTAAAGGAAAATGTTCGGCAGAAGTAGGCATTTTTGTGCCCCGTTCTGCGGCCGCAGAACCACTCTGCGGACCGCAGAATGGTCGCAAAGTGAGGAAGTTTTCTAGGGCATTTTTGATGTCGATTCCGCGGCTATTTCAGCGATCGCATAACCGTTTTGCTCGTCGCACATTGGTCGCACAGTCATCCTTAGACTTTTACGACGGGAGGTTCGTACTTTTTGAATTGAATAGTGCCTAGTGATTTAAAGGAAAAATGTTGGGCAGAAGTAGGCATTTCTGTGCCCCGTTCTGCGGCCGCAGAACCTCTCTGTGGATCGCAGAATGGTCGCAGAGTGAGGCAATTTTCTAGGGCATTTTTGATGTCGATTCCGCGGCTATTTTTGCGATCGCGTAACCGTTTTGCGAGCCGAACTTTGGTCGCATAGTCATCCTTAGACTTTTGCAAAGGAAGTTTTAGACTTTTTGGGTTGAAGAGTGCCTGGTGATTTAAAGGAAAATGTTGGGTTGAAGTAGGCATTTCAGTGGCCTGTTCTGCGGCCGCAGAACCTCTCTGCGTACCGCAGAATGGTCGCAGAGTGAGGCAATTTTTTGGGGCATTTTTGATGTCGATTTCGCGGCTATTTCTGCGATCGCATAACCGTTTCACGGGCCGCACTTTGGGCGCACAGTCATCCTTAGACTTTTACGAAGGGAGGTTCGGACTTTTTGGATTGAATGGTACCTGGTGATTTAAAGGAAAATGTTGGGCAGAAGTAGGCATTTCTGTGCCCCGTTCTGCGGCCGCAGAACCACTCTGCGGACCGCAGAACGGTCGCAGAGTGAGGCAGTTTTCTGGGGCATTTTTGGTGTCGATTTCTCTGCTATTTCTGCGATCGCATAACCGTTTCGCGGACCGCACTTTGGTCGCATAGTCATCCTTAGACTTTTATGAAGGGAGGTTCGGACTTTTTGGATTGAATAGTGCCTGGTGATTTAAAGGAAAATGTTGGGCAGAAGTATGCATTTCTGTGACCCGTTCTGCGGCCGCAGAACCACTCTACAGACCGCAGATTGGTCGCGGAGTAAGGCAGTTTTATGGGGCTTTTTTGATGTCGATTTCGCGGTCAATTTCTGCGATCGCATAACCGTTTCGCTGGCCGCACTTTGGTCATATAGTCATCCTTAGACTTTTACGAAGGAAGGTTCGGACTTTTTGGATTGAATAGTGCCTGGTGATTTAAAGGAAAATGTTGGGTAGAAGTAGGCATTTCTGTGCCCCGTTCTGCGGCCGCAGAACCACTCTGCGGACTGTAGAATGGTCGCAAAGTGAGGCAGTTTTCTGGGGCATTTTTGATGTCGATTTCGCGGCTATTTCTGCGATCGCATAACCGTTTCGTAGGCCGCACTTTTGTCACACAGTCATCCTTAGACTTTTACGAAGGGAGGTTCAGACTTTTTTGATTGAATAGTGCCTGGTGATTTAAAGGAAAATGTTGGGCAGAAGTAGGCATTTCTGTGCCCCGTTCTGCGGCCGCAGAACCTCTCTGTGGACTGCAGAATGGTCGCAGAGTGAGGCAATTTTCTGGGGCATTTTTGATGTCGATTCCGCGGCTATTGTTGCGATCGCGTAACCGTTTCGCGAGCCGCACCTTGGTCGCATAGTCATCCTTAGACTTTTGCAAAGGGAGTTCAGACTTTTTGGGTTGAATAGTGCCTGGTGATTTAAAGGAAAATGTTGGGCAGAAGTAGGCATTTCAGTGGCCCGTTCTGCGGACCGTAGAATGGTCGCAGAGTGAGGCAGTTTTCTAGGGCATTTTTAATGTCGATTTCGCGGCTATTTCTGCGATCGCATAACCTTTTCGTGGGCCGCACTTTGGTCGCACAGTCATCCTTAGACTTTTACGAAGGGAGGTTTAGACTTTTTGGATTGAATAGTGCCTAGTGATTTAAAGGAAAATGTTGGGCAGAAGTAGGCATTTCTGTGCCCCGTTCTGCGGCCGCAGAACCACTTTACGGACCGCAGAATGGTCGCAGAGTGAGGCAGTTTTCTGGGGCATTTTTTTATGTCGATTTCGCGGCTATTTGTGCGATCGCATAACCGTTTGGCTGGCCGCACTTTGGTCGCACAGTCATCCTTAGACTTTTACGAAGGAAGGTTTGGACTTTTTGGATTTAATAGTGCCTGGTGATTTAAAGGAAAATGTTGGGCAGAAGTAGGCATTTCAGTGGCCCGTTCTGCAGCCGCAGAACCTCTCTACGGACCGAAGAATGGTCGCAAAGTGAGGAAGTTTTCTGGGGCATTTTTGATGTCGATTTCGCGGCTATTTCTGCGATCGCATAACCGTTTCGCGGGCCGCACTTTGGTCGCACACTCATCCTTAGACTTTTACGAAGGGAGGTTCGGACTTTTTGGATTGAATAGTTCCTGGTGATTTAAAGGAAAATGTTGGGCAGAAGTAGGCATTTCAGTGGCCCGTTCTGCAGCCGCAGAACCTCTCTACGGACCGAAGAATGGTCGCAAAGTGAGGAAGTTTTCTGGGGCATTTTTGTTGTCGATTCCGCGGCTATTTTTGCGATCGCGTAACCGTTTTGCGAGCCGAACTTTGGTCGCATAGTCATCCTTAGACTTTTGCAAAGGAAGTTTTAGACTTTTTGGGTTGAAGAGTGCCTGGTGATTTAAAGGAAAATGTTGGGTTGAAGTAGGCATTTCAGTGGCCTGTTCTGCGGCCGCAGAACCTCTCTGCGGACCGTAGAATGGTCGCTGAGTGAGGCAATTTTTTGGGGCGTTTTTGATGTCGATTTCGCGGCTATTTCTGCGATCGCATAACCGTTTCACAGGCCGCACTTTGGGCGCACAGTCATCCTTAGACTTTTACGAAGGGAGGTTCGGACTTTTTGGATTGAATGTTACCTGGTGATTTAAAGGAAAATGTTGGGCAGAAGTAGGTATTTCTGTGCCCCGTTCTGCGGCCGCAGAACCACTCTACGGACCGTAGAACGGTCGCAGAGTGAGGCAATTTTCTGGGGCATTTTTGATGTCGATTTCGCGGCTATTTCTGCGATCGCATAACCGTTTCGTTGGCCGCACTTTGGTCGCACAGTCATCCTTAGACATTTATGAAGGAAGGTTCGGCCTTTTTGGATAGAATAGTGCCTGGTGATTTAAAGGAAAATGTTGGGCAGAAGTAGGCATTTTTGTGCCCCGTTCTGCGGCCGCAGAAACACTCTACGGACCGCAGATTGGTCGCGGAGTGAGGCAATTTTCTAGGGCTTTTTTGATGTCGATTTCACGGTCAATTTCTGCGATCGCATAACCGTTTTGCTAGCCGCAATTTGGTCGCACAGTCATCCTTAAACTTTTACCAAGGAAGGTTCGGACTTTTTGGATTGAATAGTGCCAGGTGATTTAAAGAAAAATGTTGGGCAGAAGTAGGCATTTCAGTGGCCCGTTCTGCGGCCGTAGAACCTCACTGCGGACCGTAGAATGGTCGCAAAGTGAGGCAGTTTTCAGGGGCATTTTTGATGTCGATTTCGCGGCTATTTCTGCGATCGCATAACCGTTTCGCGGGCCGCACTTTGGTCACATAGTCATTCTTAGACTTTTATGAAGGGAGGTTCAGACTTTTTGGATTGAATAGTGCCTGGTGATTTAAAGGAAAATGTTGGGCAGAAGTTGGCATTTCTGTGCCCCGTTCTGCGGCCGCAGAACCACTCTACGGACCGCAGAATGGTCGCAGAGTGAGGCAGTTTTCTGGGGAATTTTTTATGTCTATTTCGCGGCTATTTTTGCGATCGCATAACCGTTTCGCTGGCCGCACTTTGGTCGCACAGTCATCCTTAGACTTTTACGAATGAAGGTTCGGACTTTTTGGATTGAATAGTGCCTGGTGATTTTAAGGAAAATATTGGGTAGAAGTAGGCATTTCTGTGCCCCGTTCTGCGGCCGCAGAACCACACTACGGACCGTAGAACTGTCGCAGAGTGAGGCAGTTTTCTGGGGCATTTTTGATGTCGATTTCGCGGCTATTTCTGCGATCGCATAACCGTTTCGCGGGACGCACTTTTGTCGCATAGTCATCCTTAGACTTTTATGAAGGGAGGTTCGGACGTTTTGGACTGAATAGTGCCTGGTGCTTTAAAGGAAAATGTTCGGCAGAAGTAGGCATTTTTGTGCCCCGTTCTGCGGCCGCAGAACCACTCTGCGGACCGCAGAATGGTCGCAAAGTGAGGAAGTTTTCTAGGGCATTTTTGATGTCGATTACGCGGCTATTTCTGCGATCGCATAACCGTTTTGCTCGTCGCACTTTGGTCGCACAGTCATCCTTAGACTTTTACGACGGGAGGTTCGTACTTTTTGAATTGAATAGTGCCTAGTGATTTAAAGGAAAAATGTTGGGCAGAAGTAGGCATTTCTGTGCCCCGTTCTGCGGCCGCAGAACCTCTCTGTGGATCGCAGAATGGTCGCAGAGTGAGGCAATTTTCTAGGGCATTTTTGATGTCGATTCCGCGGCTATTTTTGCGATCGCGTAATCGTTTTGCGAGCCGAACTTTGGTCGCATAGTCATCCTTAGACTTTTGCAAAGGAAGTTTTAGACTTTTTGGGTTGAAGAGTGCCTGGTGATTTAAAGGAAAATGTTGGGTTGAAGTAGGCATTTCAGTGGCCTGTTCTGCGGCCGCAGAACCTCTCTGCGGACCGTAGAATGGTCGCTGAGTGAGGCAATTTTTTGGGGCATTTTTGATGTCGATTTCGCGGCTATTTCTGCGATCGCATAACCGTTTCACGGGCCGCACTTTGGGCGCACAGTCATACTTAGACTTTTACGAAGGGAGGTTCGGACTTTTTGGATTGAATGGTACCTGGTGATTTAAAGGAAAATGTTGGGCAGAAGTAGGTATTTCTGTGACCCGTTCTGCGGCCGCAGAACCACTCTGCGGACCGCAGAATGGTCGCAGAGTGAGGCAGTTTTCTGGGGAATTTTTTATGTCTATTTCGCTGCTATTTCTGCGATCGCATAACCGTTTCGCGGACCGCACTTTGGTCGCATAGTCATCCTTAGACTTTTATGAAGGGAGGTTCGGACTTTTTGGATTGAATAGTGCCTGGTGATTTAAAGGAAAATGTTGGGCAGAAGTATGCATTTCTGTGACCCGTTCTGCGGCCGCAGAACCACTCTACAGACCGCAGATTGGTCGCGGAGTAAGGCAGTTTTATGGGGCTTTTTTGATGTCGATTTCGCGGTCAATTTCTGCGATCGCATAACCGTTTCGCTGGCCGCACTTTGGTCATATAGTCATCCTTAGACTTTTACGAAGGAAGGTTCGGACTTTTTGGATTGAATAGTGCCTGGTGATTTAAAGGAAAATGTTGGGTAGAAGTAGGCATTTCTGTGCCCCGTTCTGCGGCCGCAGAACCACTCTGCGGACTGTAGAATGGTCGCAAAGTGAGGCAGTTTTCTGGGGCATTTTTGATGTCGATTTCGCGGCTATTTCTGCGATCGCATAACCGTTTCGTAGGCCGCACTTTTGTCACACAGTCATCCTTAGACTTTTACGAAGGGAGGTTCAGACTTTTTGATTGAATAGTGCCTGGTGATTTAAAGGAAAATGTTGGGCAGAAGTAGGCATTTCTGTGCCCCGTTCTGCGGCCGCAGAACCTCTCTGTGGACTGCAGAATGGTCGCAGAGTGAGGCAATTTTCTGGGGCATTTTTGATGTCGATTCCGCGGCTATTGTTGCGATCGCGTAACCGTTTCGCGAGCCGCACCTTGGTCGCATAGTCATCCTTAGACTTTTGCAAAGGGAGTTCAGACTTTTTGGGTTGAATAGTGCCTGGTGATTTAAAGGAAAATGTTGGGCAGAAGTAGGCATTTCAGTGGCCCGTTCTGCGGACCGTAGAATGGTCGCAGAGTGAGGCAGTTTTCTAGGGCATTTTTAATGTCGATTTCGCGGCTATTTCTGCGATCGCATAACCTTTTCGTGGGCCGCACTTTGGTCGCACAGTCATCCTTAGACTTTTACGAAGGGAGGTTTAGACTTTTTGGATTGAATAGTGCCTAGTGATTTAAAGGAAAATGTTGGGCAGAAGTAGGCATTTCTGTGCCCCGTTCTGCGGCCGCAGAACCACTTTACGGACCGCAGAATGGTCGCAGAGTGAGGCAGTTTTCTGGGGCATTTTTTTATGTCGATTTCGCGGCTATTTGTGCGATCGCATAACCGTTTGGCTGGCCGCACTTTGGTCGCACAGTCATCCTTAGACTTTTACGAAGGAAGGTTTGGACTTTTTGGATTTAATAGTGCCTGGTGATTTAAAGGAAAATGTTGGGCAGAAGTAGGCATTTCAGTGGCCCGTTCTGCAGCCGCAGAACCTCTCTACGGACCGAAGAATGGTCGCAAAGTGAGGAAGTTTTCTGGGGCATTTTTGATGTCGATTTCGCGGCTATTTCTGCGATCGCATAACCGTTTCGCGGGCCGCACTTTGGTCGCACACTCATCCTTAGACTTTTACGAAGGGAGGTTCGGACTTTTTGGATTGAATAGTTCCTGGTGATTTAAAGGAAAATGTTGGGCAGAAGTAGGCATTTCAGTGGCCCGTTCTGCAGCCGCAGAACCTCTCTACGGACCGAAGAATGGTCGCAAAGTGAGGAAGTTTTCTGGGGCATTTTTGTTGTCGATTCCGCGGCTATTTTTGCGATCGCGTAACCGTTTTGCGAGCCGAACTTTGGTCGCATAGTCATCCTTAGACTTTTGCAAAGGAAGTTTTAGACTTTTTGGGTTGAAGAGTGCCTGGTGATTTAAAGGAAAATGTTGGGTTGAAGTAGGCATTTCAGTGGCCTGTTCTGCGGCCGCAGAACCTCTCTGCGGACCGTAGAATGGTCGCTGAGTGAGGCAATTTTTTGGGGCGTTTTTGATGTCGATTTCGCGGCTATTTCTGCGATCGCATAACCGTTTCACAGGCCGCACTTTGGGCGCACAGTCATCCTTAGACTTTTACGAAGGGAGGTTCGGACTTTTTGGATTGAATGTTACCTGGTGATTTAAAGGAAAATGTTGGGCAGAAGTAGGTATTTCTGTGCCCCGTTCTGCGGCCGCAGAACCACTCTACGGACCGTAGAACGGTCGCAGAGTGAGGCAATTTTCTGGGGCATTTTTGATGTCGATTTCGCGGCTATTTCTGCGATCGCATAACCGTTTCGTTGGCCGCACTTTGGTCGCACAGTCATCCTTAGACATTTATGAAGGAAGGTTCGGCCTTTTTGGATAGAATAGTGCCTGGTGATTTAAAGGAAAATGTTGGGCAGAAGTAGGCATTTTTGTGCCCCGTTCTGCGGCCGCAGAAACACTCTACGGACCGCAGATTGGTCGCGGAGTGAGGCAATTTTCTAGGGCTTTTTTGATGTCGATTTCACGGTCAATTTCTGCGATCGCATAACCGTTTTGCTAGCCGCAATTTGGTCGCACAGTCATCCTTAAACTTTTACCAAGGAAGGTTCGGACTTTTTGGATTGAATAGTGCCAAGTGATTTAAAGAAAAATGTTGGGCAGAAGTAGGCATTTCAGTGGCCCGTTCTGCGGCCGTAGAACCTCACTGCGGACCGTAGAATGGTCGCAAAGTGAGGCAGTTTTCAGGGGCATTTTTGATGTCGATTTCGCGGCTATTTCTGCGATCGCATAACCGTTTCGCGGGCCGCACTTTGGTCACATAGTCATTCTTAGACTTTTATGAAGGGAGGTTCAGACTTTTTGGATTGAATAGTGCCTGGTGATTTAAAGGAAAATGTTGGGCAGAAGTTGGCATTTCTGTGCCCCGTTCTGCGGCCGCAGAACCACTCTACGGACCGCAGAATGGTCGCAGAGTGAGGCAGTTTTCTGGGGAATTTTTTATGTCTATTTCGCGGCTATTTTTGCGATCGCATAACCGTTTCGCTGGCCGCACTTTGGTCGCACAGTCATCCTTAGACTTTTACGAATGAAGGTTCGGACTTTTTGGATTGAATAGTGCCTGGTGATTTTAAGGAAAATATTGGGTAGAAGTAGGCATTTCTGTGCCCCGTTCTGCGGCCGCAGAACCACTCTACGGACCGTAGAACTGTCGCAGAGTGAGGCAGTTTTCTGGGGCATTTTTGATGTCGATTTCGCGGCTATTTCTGCGATCGCATAACCGTTTCGCGGGACGCACTTTTGTCGCATAGTCATCCTTAGACTTTTATGAAGGGAGGTTCGGACGTTTTGGACTGAATAGTGCCTGGTGCTTTAAAGGAAAATGTTCGGCAGAAGTAGGCATTTTTGTGCCCCGTTCTGCGGCCGCAGAACCACTCTGCGGACCGCAGAATGGTCGCAAAGTGAGGAAGTTTTCTAGGGCATTTTTGATGTCGATTACGCGGCTATTTCTGCGATCGCATAACCGTTTTGCTCGTCGCACTTTGGTCGCACAGTCATCCTTAGACTTTTACGACGGGAGGTTCGTACTTTTTGAATTGAATAGTGCCTAGTGATTTAAAGGAAAAATGTTGGGCAGAAGTAGGCATTTCTGTGCCCCGTTCTGCGGCCGCAGAACCTCTCTGTGGATCGCAGAATGGTCGCAGAGTGAGGCAATTTTCTAGGGCATTTTTGATGTCGATTCCGCGGCTATTTTTGCGATCGCGTAATCGTTTTGCGAGCCGAACTTTGGTCGCATAGTCATCCTTAGACTTTTGCAAAGGAAGTTTTAGACTTTTTGGGTTGAAGAGTGCCTGGTGATTTAAAGGAAAATGTTGGGTTGAAGTAGGCATTTCAGTGGCCTGTTCTGCGGCCGCAGAACCTCTCTGCGGACCGTAGAATGGTCGCTGAGTGAGGCAATTTTTTGGGGCATTTTTGATGTCGATTTCGCGGCTATTTCTGCGATCGCATAACCGTTTCACGGGCCGCACTTTGGGCGCACAGTCATACTTAGACTTTTACGAAGGGAGGTTCGGACTTTTTGGATTGAATGGTACCTGGTGATTTAAAGGAAAATGTTGGGCAGAAGTAGGTATTTCTGTGACCCGTTCTGCGGCCGCAGAACCACTCTGCGGACCGCAGAATGGTCGCAGAGTGAGGCAGTTTTCTGGGGAATTTTTTATGTCTATTTCGCTGCTATTTCTGCGATCGCATAACCGTTTCGCGGACCGCACTTTGGTCGCATAGTCATCCTTAGACTTTTATGAAGGGAGGTTCGGACTTTTTGGATTGAATAGTGCCTGGTGATTTAAAGGAAAATGTTGGGCAGAAGTATGCATTTCTGTGACCCGTTCTGCGGCCGCAGAACCACTCTACAGACCGCAGATTGGTCGCGGAGTAAGGCAGTTTTATGGGGCTTTTTTGATGTCGATTTCGCGGTCAATTTCTGCGATCGCATAACCGTTTCGCTGGCCGCACTTTGGTCATATAGTTATCCTTAGACTTTTACGAAGGAAGGTTCGGACTTTTTGGATTGAATAGTGCCTGGTGATTTAAAGGAAAATGTTGGGTAGAAGTAGGCATTTCTGTGCCCCGTTCTGCGGCCGCAGAACCACTCTGCGGACTGTAGAATGGTCGCAAAGTGAGGCAGTTTTCTGGGGCATTTTTGATGTCGATTTCGCGGCTATTTCTGCGATCGCATAACCGTTTCGCGGGCCGCACTTTTGTCACACAGTCATCCTTAGACTTTTACGAAGGGAGGTTCAGACTTTTTTGATTGAATAGTGCCTGGTGATTTAAAGGAAAATGTTGGGCAGAAGTAGGCATTTCTGTGCCCCGTTCTGCGGCCGCAGAACCACTCTACGGATCGCAGATTGGTCGCAGAGTGAGGCAGTTTTCTGGGGCAATTTTGGTGTCGATTTCGCTGCTATTTCTGCGATCGCATAACCGTTTCGCGGGCCGCACTTTGGTCGCATAGTCATCCTTAGACTTTTATGAAGGGAGGTTCGGACTTTTTGGATTGAATAGTGCCTGGTGATTTAAAGGAAAATGTTGGGCAGAAGTAGGCATTTATGTGCCCCGTTCTGCGGCCGCAGAACCACTCTGCGGACCGCAGAATGGTCGCAAAGTGTGGCAGTTTTCTAGGGCCTTTTTGATGTCGATTTCGCGGCTATTTCTGCGATCGCATAACCGTTTCGATGGCTGCACTTTGGTCGCACAATCATCCTTAGACTTTTACGAAGGGAGGTTCGGACTTTTTGGATTGAATAGTGCCTAGTGATTTAAAGGAAAATGTTGGGCAGAAGTAGGCATTTCTGTGCCCCGTTCTGCGGCCGCAGAACCTCTCTGTGGACCGCAGAATGGTTGCAGAGCGAGGCAATTTTCTATGGCATTTTTGATGTCGATTCCGCGGCTATTTTTGCGATCGCATAACCGTTTCGCGAGCCGCACTTTGGTCGCATAGTAATCCTTAGACTTTTCCAAAGGAAGTTTTAGACTTTTTGGGTTGAATAGTGCCTGGTGATTTAAAGGAAAATGTTGGGTTGAAGTATGCATTTCGGTGGCCCGTTTTGCCGCTGCAGAACCTCTCTGCGGACCGTAGAATGGTCGCTGAGTGAGGCACTTTTCTGGGGCATTTTTGATGTCAATTTCGCGGCTATTTCTGCGATCGCATAACCGTTTTGCGGGCCGCACTTTGGTCGCACAGTCATCCTTAGACTTTTACGAAGGGAGGTTCGGACTTTTTTGATTGAATAGGGCCTGGTGATTTAAAGGAAAATGTTGGGCAGAATTAGGCATTTCTGTGCCCCGTTCTGCGGCCGCAGAACCACTCTACGGACCGCAGAATGGTCGCAGAGTGAGGCAGTTTTCTGGGGCGTTTTTGATGTCGATTTCGCGGCTATTTCTGCGATCGCATAACCGTTTTGATGGCAGCACTTTGGTCGCACAGTCATTCTTAGACTTTTGCGAAGGGAGGTTCGGACTTTTTGGATTGAATAGTGCCTGGTGATTTAAGGGAAAATGTTGGGCAGAAGTAGGCATTTCTGCGCCCCCTTCTGCGACCGCAGAACCACTCTACGGACCGCAGAATGGTCGCAGGATGAGGCAATTTTCTGGAGCGTTTTTGATGTCGATTTCGCGGCTATTTCTGCGATCGCATAACCGTTTTGCTGGCCGCACTTTGGTCGCACAGTCATCCTTAGACTTTTATGAAGGAAGGTTCGGACTTTTTGGATCGAATAGTGCCTGGTGATTTAAAAGAAAATGTTGGGCAGAAGTAGGCATTTCATTGGCCCGTTCTGCGGCCGTAGAAGCTCTATGCAGACCGTAGAATGGTCGCAAAGTGAGGCAGTTTTCTGGGGCATTTTTGATGTCGATTTCGCGGCTATTTCTGCGATCGCATATACGTTTCGCGGGCCGCACTTTGGTCGCATAGTCATCCTTAGACTTTTACGAAGGGAGGTTCGTACTTTTTGGATTGAATAGTGCCTGGTGATTTAAAGGAAAATTTTAGGCAGAAGTAGGCATTTCTGTGCCCCGTTCTGCGGCCGCAAAACCACTCTATGGAACGCAGAACGGTCACAGAGTGAGGCAGTTTTCTGGGGCATTTTTGATGTCGATTTCGCGGCTATTTCTGCGATCGCATAACCGTCTCGCTGGCCGCACTTTGGTCGCACAGTCATCCTTAGACTTTTATAAAGGAAGGTTCAGACTTTTTGGATAGAATAGTGTCTGGTGATTTAACGAAAAATGTTGGGTAGAAGTAGGCATTTTTGTGCCCCGTTCTGCGGCCGCAGAACCTCTCTACAGACCGCAGATTGGTCGCGGAGTAAGGCAGTTTTATGGGGCTTTTTTTATGTCGATTTCGCGGTCAATTTCTGTGATCGCATAACCGTTTCGCTGGCCGCACTTTGGTCATACAGTCATCCTTACACTTTTACGGAGGAAGGTTCGGACTTTTGGGATTGAATAGTGCCTGGTGATTTAAAGGAAAATGTTGGGTAGAAGTAGGCATTTCTATGCCCCGTTCTGCGGCCGTAGAACCACTCTACGGACCGCAGAATGGTCGCAGAATGAGGCAGTTTTCTGGGGCGTTTTTGATGTCGATTTCGCGGTCAATTTCTGCGATCGCATAACCATTTCGCTGGCCGCACTTTGGTCACACAGTCATCCTTAGACTTTTGCGAAGGAAGGTTCGGACTTTTTGGATTGAATAGTGCCTGGTGATTTAAAGGAAAATGTTGGGTAGAAGTAGGCATTTCTGTGCCCCGTTCTGCGGCCGCAGAACCACTCTACAGACCACAGATTGGTCGCGGAGTAAGGCAGTTTTATGGGGCTTTTTTGATGTCGATTTCGCAGTCAATTTCTGGGATCGCATAACCGTTTCGCTGGCCGAACTTTTGTCATACAGTCATCCTTAAACTTTTATGAAGGAAGGTTCGGACTTTTTGGATTGAATAGTGCCTGGTGATTTAAAGGAAAATGTTGGGTAGAAGTAGGCATTTCTGTGCCCCGTTCTGCGGCCGCAGAACCACTCTACGGACCGCAGAATGGTCGCAGAATGAGGCAGTTTTTTGGGGCGTTTTTGATGTCGATTTTGCGGCTATTTCTGCAATCGCATAACCGTTTTGCTGGCCGCACTATGGTCGCACAGTCATCCTTAGACTTTTACGAAGGATGGTTCGGACTTTTTGGATTTAATAATGCCTGGTGATTTAAAGGAAAATGTTGGGGAGAAGTAGGCATTTCAGTAGCCCGTTCCGCAGAACCTCTCTGCGGACCGCAGAATGGTTGCAAAGTGAGGCAGTTTTCTGGGGCATTTTTGATGTCGATTTCACGGCTATTTCTGCGATCGCATAACCGTTTCGCGGGCCGAACTTTTGTCATACAGTCATCCTTAGACTTTTATGAAGGGAGGTTCGGACTTTTTGGATTGAATAGTGCCTGGTGATTTAAAGGAAAATGTTGGGCAGAAGTATGCATTTCTGTGACCCGTTCTGCGGCCGCAGAACCACTCTACAGACCGCAGATTGGTCGCGGAGTAAGGCAGTTTTATGGGGCTTTTTTGATGTCGATTTCGCGGTCAATTTCTGCGATCGCATAACCGTTTCGCTGGCCGCACTTTGGTCATATAGTCATCCTTAGACTTTTACGAAGGAAGGTTCGGACTTTTTGGATTGAATAGTGCCTGGTGATTTAAAGGAAAATGTTGGGTAGAAGTAGGCATTTCTGTGCCCCGTTCTGCGGCCGCAGAACCACTCTACAGACCACAGATTGGTCGCGGAGTAAGGCAGTTTTATGGGGCTTTTTTGATGTCGATTTCGCAGTCAATTTCTGGGATCGCATAACCGTTTCGCTGGCCGAACTTTTGTCATACAGTCATCCTTAAACTTTTATGAAGGAAGGTTCGGACTTTTTGGATTGAATAGTGCCTGGTGATTTAAAGGAAAATGTTGGGTAGAAGTAGGCATTTCTGTGCCCCGTTCTGCGGCCGCAGAACCACTCTACGGACCGCAGAATGGTCGCAGGATGAGGCAGTTTTTTGGGGCATTTTTGATGTCGATTTTGCGGCTATTTCTGCAATCGCATAACCGTTTTGCTGGCCGCACTATGGTCGCACAGTCATCCTTAGACTTTTACGAAGGATGGTTCGGACTTTTTGGATTTAATAATGCCTGGTGATTTAAAGGAAAATGTTGGGGAGAAGTAGGCATTTCAGTAGCCCGTTCCGCAGAACCTCTCTGCGGACCGCAGAATGGTTGCAAAGTTAGGCAGTTTTCTGGGGCATTTTTGATGTCGATTTCACGGCTATTTCTGCGATCGCATAACCGTTTCGCGGGCCGAACTTTTGTCATACAGTCATCCTTAGACTTTTATGAAGGGAGGTTCAGACTTTTTGGATTGAATAGTGCCTGGTGATTTAAAGGAAAATGTTGGGCAGAAGTATGCATTTCTGTGACCCGTTCTGCGGCCGCAGAACCACTCTACAGACCGCAGATTGGTCGCGGAGTAAGGCAGTTTTATGGGGCTTTTTTGATGTCGATTTCGCGGTCAATTTCTGCGATCGCATAACCGTTTCGCTGGCCGCACTTTGGTCATATAGTCATCCTTAGACTTTTACGAAGGAAGGTTCGGACTTTTTGGATTGAATAGTGCCTGGTGATTTAAAGGAAAATGTTGGGTAGAAGTAGGCATTTCTGTGCCCCGTTCTGCGGCCGCAGAACCACTCTACAGACCACAGATTGGTCGCGGAGTAAGGCAGTTTTATGGGGCTTTTTTGATGTCGATTTCGCAGTCAATTTCTGGGATCGCATAACCGTTTCGCTGGCCGAACTTTTGTCATACAGTCATCCTTAAACTTTTATGAAGGAAGGTTCGGACTTTTTGGATTGAATAGTGCCTGGTGATTTAAAGGAAAATGTTGGGTAGAAGTAGGCATTTCTGTGCCCCGTTCTGCGGCCGCAGAACCACTCTACGGACCGCAGAATGGTCGCAGAATGAGGCAGTTTTTTGGGGCGTTTTTGATGTCGATTTTGCGGCTATTTCTGCAATCGCATAACCGTTTTGCTGGCCGCACTATGGTCGCACAGTCATCCTTAGACTTTTACGAAGGATGGTTCGGACTTTTTGGATTTAATAATGCCTGGTGATTTAAAGGAAAATGTTGGGGAGAAGTAGGCATTTCAGTAGCCCGTTCCGCAGAACCTCTCTGCGGACCGCAGAATGGTAGCAAAGTGAGGCAGTTTTCTGGGGCATTTTTGATGTCGATTTCACGGCTATTTCTGCGATCGCATAACCGTTTCGCGGGCCGAACTTTTGTCATACAGTCATCCTTAGACTTTTATGAAGGGAGGTTCGGACTTTTTGGATTGAATAGTGCCTGGTGATTTAAAGGAAAATGTTGGGCAGAAGTATGCATTTCTGTGACCCGTTCTGCGGCCGCAGAACCACTCTACAGACCGCAGATTGGTCGCGGAGTAAGGCAGTTTTATGGGGCTTTTTTGATGTCGATTTCGCGGTCAATTTCTGCGATCGCATAACCGTTTCGCTGGCCGCACTTTGGTCATATAGTCATCCTTAGACTTTTACGAAGGAAGGTTCGGACTTTTTGGATTGAATAGTGCCTGGTGATTTAAAGGAAAATGTTGGGTAGAAGTAGGCATTTCTGTGCCCCGTTCTGCGGCCGCAGAACCACTCTACGGACCGCAGAATGGTCGCAGGAGTAAGGCAGTTTTATGGGGCTTTTTTGATGTCGATTTCGCAGTCAATTTCTGGGATCGCATAACCGTTTCGCTGGCCGAACTTTTGTCATACAGTCATCCTTAAACTTTTATGAAGGAAGGTTCGGACTTTTTGGATTGAATAGTGCCTGGTGATTTAAAGGAAAATGTTGGGTAGAAGTAGGCATTTCTGTGCCCCGTTCTGCGGCCGCAGAACCACTCTACGGACCGCAGAATGGTCGCAGAATGAGGCAGTTTTTTGGGGCGTTTTTGATGTCGATTTTGCGGCTATTTCTGCAATCGCATAACCGTTTTGCTGGCCGCACTATGGTCGCACAGTCATCCTTAGACTTTTACGAAGGATGGTTCGGACTTTTTGGATTTAATAATGCCTGGTGATTTAAAGGAAAATGTTGGGGAGAAGTAGGCATTTCAGTAGCCCGTTCCGCAGAACCTCTCTGCGGACCGCAGAATGGTTGCAAAGTGAGGCAGTTTTCTGGGGCATTTTTGATGTCGATTTCACGGCTATTTCTGCGATCGCATAACCGTTTCGCGGGCCGAACTTTTGTCATACAGTCATTCCTTAGACTTTTATGAAGGGAGGTTCGGACTTTTTGGATTGAATAGTGCCTGGTGATTTAAAGGAAAATGTTGGGCAGAAGTATGCATTTCTGTGACCCGTTCTGCGGCCGCAGAACCACTCTACAGACCGCAGATTGGTCGCGGAGTAAGGCAGTTTGATGGGGCTTTTTTGATGTCGATTTCGCGGTCAATTTCTGCGATCGCATAACCGTTTCGCTGGCCGCACTTTGGTCATATAGTCATCCTTAGACTTTTACGAAGGAAGGTTCGAACTTTTTGGATTGAATAGTGCCTGGTGATTTAAAGGAAAATGTTGGGTAGAAGTAGGCATTTCTGTGCCCCGTTCTGCGGCCGCAGAACCACTCTGCGGACTGTAGAATGGTCGCAAAGTGAGGCAATTTTCTGGGGCATTTTTGATGTCGATTTCGCGGCTATTTCTGCGATCGCATAACCGTTTCGCGGGCCGCACTTTTGTCACACAGTCATCCTTAGACTTTTACGAAGGGAGGTTCAGACTTTTTTGATTGAATAGTGCCTGGTGATTTAAAGGAAAATGTTGGGCAGAAGTAGGCATTTCTGTGCCCCGTTCTGCGGCCGCAGAACCACTCTACGGATCGCAGATTGGTCGCAGAGTGAGGCAGTTTTCTGGGGCAATTTTGGTGTCGATTTCGCTGCTATTTCTGCGATCGCATAACCGTTTCGCGGGCCGCACTTTGGTCGCATAGTCATCCTTAGACTTTTATGAAGGGAGGTTCGGACTTTTTGGATTGAATAGTGCCTGGTGATTTAAAGGAAAATGTTGGGCAGAAGTAGGCATTTATGTGCCCCGTTCTGCGGCCGCAGAACCACTCTGCGGACCGCAGAATGGTCGCAAAGTGAGGCAGTTTTCTAGGGCCTTTTTGATGTCGATTTCGCGGCTATTTCTGCGATCGCATAACCGTTTCGCTGGCTGCACTTTGGTCGCACAATCATCCTTAGACTTTGACGAAGGGAGGTTCGGACTTTTTGGATTGAATAGTGCCTAGTGATTTAAAGCAAAATGTTGGGCAGAAGTAGGCATTTCTGTGCCCCGTTCTGCGGCCGCAGAACCTCTCTGTGGACCGCAGAATGGTTGCAGAGCGAGGCAATTTTCTATGGCATTTTTGATGTCGATTCCGCGGCTATTTTTGCGATCGCATAACCGTTTCGCGAGCCGCACTTTGGTCGCATAGTAATCCTTAGACTTTTCCAAAGGAAGTTTTAGACTTTTTGGGTTGAATAGTGCCTGGTGATTTAAAGGAAAATGTTGGGTTGAAGTATGCATTTCAGTGGCCCGTTTTGCCGCTGCAGAACCTCTCTGTGGACCGTAGAATGGTCGCTGAGTGAGGCACTTTTCTGGGGCATTTTTTATGTCAATTTCGCGGCTATTTCTGCGATCGCATAACCGTTTTGCGGGCCGCACTTTGGTCGCACAGTCATCCTTAGACTTTTACGAAGGGAGGTTCGGACTTTTTTGATTGAATAGTGCCTGGTGATTTAAAGGAAAATGTTGGGCAGAATTAGGCATTTCTGTGCCCCGTTCTGCGGCCGCAGAACCACTCTACGGACCGCAGAATGGTCGCAGAGTGAGGCAGTTTTCTGGGGCGTTTTTGATGTCGATTTCGCGGCTATTTCTGCGAACGCATAACCGTTTTGATGGCCGCACTTTGGTCGCACAGTCATTCTTAGACTTTTGCGAAGGGAGGTTCGGACTTTTTGGATTGAATAGTGCCTGGTGATTTAAGGTAAAATGTTGGGCAGAAGTAGGCATTTCTGCGCCCCCTTCTGCGACCGCAGAACCACTCTACGGACCGCAGAATGGTCGCAGGATGAGGCAATTTTCTGGAGCGTTTTTGATGTCGATTTCGCGGCTATTTCTGCGATCGCATAACCGTTTTGCTGGCCGCACTTTGGTCGCACAGTCATCCTTAGACTTTTATGAAGGAAGGTTCGGACTTTTTGGATCGAATAGTGCCTGGTGATTTAAAAGAAAATGTTGGGCAGAAGTAGGCATTTCATTGGCCCGTTCTGCGGCCGCAGAAGCTCTATGCAGACCGTAGAATGGTCGCAAAGTGAGGCAGTTTTCTGGGGCATTTTTGATGTCGATTTCGCGGCTATTTCTGCGATCGCCATATACGTTTCGCGGGCCGCACTTTGGTCGCATAGTCATCCTTAGACTTTTACGAAGGGAGGTTCGTACTTTTTGGATTGAATAGTGCCTGGTGATTTAAAGGAAAATTTTAGGCAGAAGTAGGCATTTCTGTGCCCCGTTCTGCGGCCGCAAAACCACTCTATGGAACGCAGAACGGTCACAGAGTGAGGCAGTTTTCTGGGGCATTTTTGATGTCGATTTCGCGGCTATTTCTGCGATCGCATAACCGTCTCGCTGGCCGCACTTTGGTCGCACAGTCATCCTTAGACTTTTATAAAGGAAGGTTCAGACTTTTTGGATAGAATAGTGCCTGGTGATTTAACGAAAAATGTTGGGTAGAAGTAGGCATTTTTGTGCCCGGTTCTGCGGCCGCAGAACCTCTCTACAGACCGCAGATTGGTCGCGGAGTAAGGCAGTTTTATGGGGCTTTTTTGATGTCGATTTCGCGGTCAATTTCTGTGATCGCATAACCGTTTCGCTGGCCGCACTTTGGTTATACAGTCATCCTTACACTTTTACGGAGGAAGGTTCGGACTTTTGGGATTGAATAGTGCCTGGTGATTTAAATAAAAATGTTGGGTAGAAGTAGGCATTTCTATGCCCCGTTCTGCGGCCGCAGAACCACTCTACAGACCGCAGAATGGTCGCAGAATGAGGCAGTTTTCTGGGGCGTTTTTGATGTCGATTTCGCGGTCAATTTCTGCGATCGCATAACCATTTCGCTGGCCGCACTTTGGTCATACAGTCATCCTTAGACTTTTACGAAGGAAGGTTCGGACTTTTTGGATTGAATAGTGCCTGGTGATTTAAAGGAAAATGTTGGGTAGAAGTAGGCATTTCTGTGCCCCGTTCTGCGGCCGCAGAACCACTCTACGGATCGCAGATTGGTCGCAGAGTGAGGCAGTTTTCTGGGGCAATTTTGGTGTCGATTTCGCTGCTATTTCTGCGATCGCATAACCGTTTCGCGGGCCGCACTTTGGTCGCATAGTCATCCTTAGACTTTTATGAAGGGAGGTTCGGACTTTTTGGATTGAATAGTGCCTGGTGATTTAAAGGAAAATGTTGGGCAGAAGTAGGCATTTATGTGCCCCGTTCTGCGGCCGCAGAACCACTCTGCGGACCGCAGAATGGTCGCAAAGTGAGGCAGTTTTTTGGGGCGTTTTTGATGTCGATTTTGCGGCTATTTCTGCAATCGCATAACCGTTTTGCTGGCCGCACTATGGTCGCACAGTCATCCTTAGACTTTTACGAAGGATGGTTCGGACTTTTTGGATTTAATAATGCCTGGTGATTTAAAGGAAAATGTTGGGCAGAAGTAGGCATTTCAGTAGCCCGTTCCGCAGAACCTCTCTGCGGACCGCAGAATGGTTGCAAAGTGAGGCAGTTTTCTGGGGCATTTTTGATGTCGATTTCGCGGCTATTTCTGCGATCGCATAACCATTTCGCTGGCCGCACTTTGGTCGCACAGTCATCCTTAGACTTTTACGAAGGAAGGTTCAGACTTTCTGGATAGAATAGTGCCTGGTGATTTAAAGGAAAATGTTGGGCAGAAGTTGGCCTTTTGGTGTCCCGTTCTGCGACAGCAGAACCACTCTACGGACCGCAGATTGGTCGCGGAGTGAGGCAGTTTTCTGGGGCTTTTTTGATGTCGATTTCGCGGTCAATATCTGCGATCGCATAACCGTTTCGCTGGCCGCACTTTGGTTGCACAGTCATCCTTAGACTTTTATGAAGGGAGGTTCGGACTTTTTGGATTGAATAGTGCCTGGTGATTTAAAGGAAAATGTTGGGCAGAAATAGGCATTTCTGTGCCCCGTTCTGCGGCTGCAGAACAACTATGCGGACCGCAGAACGGTCGCAGAATGAGGTAGTTTTCTGGGGCATTTTTGATGTCGATTTCGTGGCTATTTCTGCGATCGCATAACCGTTTCGCGGGCCGCACTTTGGTCACACAGTCATCCTTAGACTTTTACGAAGGGAGGTTCGTACTTTTTGGATTGAATAGTGCCTGGTGATTTAAAGGAAAATGTTGGGCAGAAGTAGGCATTTCTGTGCCCCGTTCTGCGGCCGCAAAACCACTCTATGGACCGCAGAACGGTCGCAGAGTGAGGCAGTTTTCTGGGGCATTTTTGATGTCGATTTCGCGGCTATTTCTGCGATCGCATAACTGTTTCGCTGGCCGCACTTTGGTCGCACAGTCATCCTTAGACTTTTACAAAGGAAGGTTCAGACTTTTTGGATAGAATAGTGCCTGGTGATTTAACGGAAAATGTTGGGTAGAAGTTGGCATTTTTGTGCCCCGTTCTGTGGCCGCAGAACCACTCTACAGACCACAGATTGGTCGCGGAGTAAGGCAGTTTTATGGGGCTTTTTTTATGTCGATTTCGCGGTCAATTTTTGCAATCACATAACCGTTTCGCTGGCCGCACTTTGGTCATACAGTCATCCTTACACTTTTACGGAGGAAGGTTCGGACTATTTGGATTGAATAGTGCCTGGTGATTTAAAGGAAAATGTTGGGTAGAAGTAGGCATTTCGGTGCCCCGTTCTGCCGCCGCAGAACCACTCTACGGACCGCAGAATGGTCGCAGAATGATGCAGTTTTCTGGGGCATTTTTTATGTCAATTTCGCGGTCAATTTTTGCGATTGCATAACCGTTTCGCTGGCCGCACTTTGGTCATACAGTCATCCTTAGACTTTTACGAAGGAAGGTTCGGACTTTTTGGATTGAATGGTGCCTGGTGATTTAAACGAAAATGTTGGGTAGAAGTAGGCATTTCTGTGCCCCGTTCTGCGGCCGCAGAACCACTCTACGGACCGTAGAATGGTCGCAGAGTGAGGCAGTTTTCTGGGGCGTTTTTGATGTCGATTTCCCAGCTATTTCTGCAATCGCATAACCGTTTTGCTGGCCGCACTTTGGTCGCAAAGTCATCCTTAGACTTTTACGAAGGAAGGTTCGGACTTTTTGGACTGAATAGTGCCTAGTGATTTAAAGGAAAATGTTGGGCAGAAGTAGGCATTTCAGTGGCCCATTCCGCAGAACCTCTCTGCGGACCGCAGAATGGTCGCAAAGTGAGGTAGTTTTCTGGGGCATTTTTGATGTCGATTTCGCGGCTATTTCTACGATCGCATAACCGTTTCGCTGGCCGCACTTTGGTCGCACAGTCATCCTTAGACTTTTACGAAGGAAGGTTCAGACTTTTAGGATAGAATAGTGCCTGGTGATTTAAAGGAAAATGTTGGGCAGAAGTTGGCCTTTTTGTGTCCCGTTCTGCGGCAGCAGAACCACTCTACGGACCGCAGAACGGTCGCGGAGTGAGGCATTTTTCTAGGACTTTTTTGATGTCGATTTCGCGGTCAATATCTGCGATCGCATAACTGTTTCACTGGGCGCACTTTGGTCGCACAGTCATCCTTAGACTTTTACGAAGGAAGGTTCAGACTTTTTGGATTGAATAGTGCCTGGTGATTTAATGGAAAATGTTGGGCAGAAGTAGTCATTTCAGTGGCCCGTTCTGCGGCCGCAGAACCTCTCTACCGACCGTAGAATGGTCGCAGAGTGAGGCAGTTTTCTGGGCATTTTTGATGTCGATTTCGCGGCTATTTCTGCGATCGCACAACCGTTTCGCGGGCCGCACTTTGGTCGCACAGTCATCCTTAGACTTTTACGAACGGAGGTTTGGACTTTTTGGATTGAATAGTGCCTGGTGATTTAAAGGAAAATGTTGGGCAGAAGTAGGCATTTCTGTGCCCCGTTCTACGGCCGCAGAACAACTATGCGGACCGCAGAACGGTCGCAGAATGAGGTAGTTTTCTGGGGCATTTTTGATGTCGATTTCGTGGCTATTTCTGCGATCGCATAACCGTTTCGCGGGCCGCACTTTGGTCTCACAGTCATCCTTAGACTTTTACGAAGGGAGGTTCGTACTTTTTGGATTGAATAGTGCCTGGTGATTTAAAGGAAAATGTTGGGCAGAAGTAGGCATTTCTGTGCCCCGTTCTGTGGCCGCAAAACCACTCTATGGACCGCAGAACGGTCGCAGAGTGAGGCAGTTTTCTGGGGCATTTTTGATGTCGATTTCGCGGCTATTTCTGCGATCGCATAACCGTTTCGCTGACCGCACTTTGGTCGCACAGTCATCCTTAGACTTTTACAAAGGAAGGTTCAGACTTTTTGGATAGAATAGTGCCTGGTGATTTAACGGAAAATGTTGGGTAGAAGCTGGCATTTTTGTGCCCCGTTCTGCGGCCGCAGAACCACTCTACAGACCACAGATTGGTCGCGGAGTAAGGCAGTTTTATGGGGCTTTTTTGATGTCGATTTCGCGGTCAATTTCTGCGATCACATTACCGTTTCGCTGGCCGCACTTTGGTCATACAGTCATCCTTACACTTTTACGGAGGAAGGTTCGGACTATTTGGATTGAATAGTGCCTGGTGATTTAAAGGAAAATGTTGGGTAGAAGTAGGCATTTCTGTGCCCCGTTCTGCAGCCGCAGAACCACTCTACGGACCGCAGAATGGTCGCAGAATGATGCAGTTTTCTGGGGCGTTTTTTATGTCGATTTCGCGGTCAATTTTTGCGATCGCATAACCGTTTCGCTGGCCGCACTTTGGTCACACAGTCATCCTTAGACTTTTACGAAGGAAGGTTCGGACTTTTTAGATTGAATAGTGCCTGGTGATTTAAAGGAAAATGTTGGGTCGAAGTAGGCATTTCTGTGCCCCGTTCTGCGGCCGCAGAACCACTCTACAGACTGCAGATTGGTCGCGGAGTGAGGCAATTTTATGGGGCTTTTTTGATGTCGATTTCGCGGTCAATATCTGCGATCGCATAACCGTTTCGCTGGCCGCACTTTGGTTGCACAGTCATCCTTAGACTTTTATGAAGGGAGGTTCGGACTTTTTGGATTGAATAGTGCCTGGTGATTTAAAGGAAAATATTGGGCAGAAGTAGGCATTTCTGTGCCCCGTTCTACGGCCGAAGAACAACTATGCGGACCGTAGAACGGTCGCAGAGTGAGGTAGTTTTCTGGGGCATTTTTGATGTCCATTTCGTGGCTATTTCTGCGATCGCATAACCGTTTCGCGGGCCGCACTTTGGTCACACAGTCATCCTTAGACTTTTACGAAGGGAGGTTCGTACTTTTTGGATTGAATAGTGCCTGGTGATTTAAAGGAAAATGTTGGGCAGAAGTAGGCATTTCTGTGCCCCGTTCTGTGGCCGCAAAACCACTCTATGGACCGCAGAACGGTCGCAGAGTGAGGCAGTTTTCTGGGGCATTTTTGATGTCGATTTCGCGGCTATTTCTGCGATCGCATAACCGTTTCGCTGACCGCACTTTGGTCGCACAGTCATCCTTAGACTTTTACAAAGGAAGGTTCAGACTTTTTGGATAGAATAGTGCCTGGTGATTTAACGGAAAATGTTGGGTAGAAGTTGGCATTTTTGTGCCCCGTTCTGTGGCCGCAGAACCACTCTACAGACCACAGATTGGTCGCGGAGTAAGGCAGTTTTATGGGGCTTTTTTTATGTCGATTTCGCGGTCAATTTTTGCAATCACATAACCGTTTCGCTGGCCGCACTTTGGTCATACAGTCATCCTTACACTTTTACGGAGGAAGGTTCGGACTATTTGGATTGAATAGTGCCTGGTGATTTAAAGGAAAATGTTGGGTAGAAGTAGGCATTTCGGTGCCCCGTTCTGCCGCCGCAGAACCACTCTACGGACCGCAGAATGGTCGCAGAATGATGCAGTTTTCTGGGGCATTTTTTATGTCAATTTCGCGGTCAATTTTTGCGATTGCATAACCGTTTCGCTGGCCGCACTTTGGTCATACAGTCATCCTTAGACTTTTACGAAGGAAGGTTCGGACTTTTTGGATTGAATGGTGCCTGGTGATTTAAACGAAAATGTTGGGTAGAAGTAGGCATTTCTGTGCCCCGTTCTGCGGCCGCAGAACCACTCTACGGACCGCAGAATGGTCGCAGAATGAGGCAGTTTTCTGGGGCGTTTTTGATGTCGATTTCTCCAGCTATTTCTGCAATCGCATAACCGTTTTGCTGGCCGCACTTTGGTCGCAAAGTCATCCTTAGACTTTTACGAAGGAAGGTTCGGACTTTTTGGACTGAATAGTGCCTAGTGATTTAAAGGAAAATGTTGGGCAGAAGTAGGCATTTCAGTGGCCCATTCCGCAGAACCTCTCTGCGGACCGCAGAATGGTCGCAAAGTGAGGTAGTTTTCTGGGGCATTTTTGATGTCGATTTCGCGGCTATTTCTACGATCGCATAACCGTTTCGCTGGCCGCACTTTGGTCGCACAGTCATCCTTAGACTTTTACGAAGGAAGGTTCAGACTTTTAGGATAGAATAGTGCCTGGTGATTTAAAGGAAAATGTTGGGCAGAAGTTGGCCTTTTTGTGTCCCGTTCTGCGGCAGCAGAACCACTCTACGGACCGCAGAACGGTCGCGGAGTGAGGCATTTTTCTAGGACTTTTTTGATGTCGATTTCGCGGTCAATATCTGCGATCGCATAACTGTTTCACTGGGCGCACTTTGGTCGCACAGTCATCCTTAGACTTTTACGAAGGAAGGTTCAGACTTTTTGGATTGAATAGTGCCTGGTGATTTAATGGAAAATGTTGGGCAGAAGTAGTCATTTCAGTGGCCCGTTCTGCGGCCGCAGAACCTCTCTACCGACCGTAGAATGGTCGCAGAGTGAGGCAGTTTTCTGGGCATTTTTGATGTCGATTTCGCGGCTATTTCTGCGATCGCACAACCGTTTCGCGGGCCGCACTTTGGTCGCACAGTCATCCTTAGACTTTTACGAACGGAGGTTTGGACTTTTTGGATTGAATAGTGCCTGGTGATTTAAAGGAAAATGTTGGGCAGAAGTAGGCATTTCTGTGCCCCGTTCTACGGCCGCAGAACAACTATGCGGACCGCAGAACGGTCGCAGAATGAGGTAGTTTTCTGGGGCATTTTTGATGTCGATTTCGTGGCTATTTCTGCGATCGCATAACCGTTTCGCGGGCCGCACTTTGGTCTCACAGTCATCCTTAGACTTTTACGAAGGGAGGTTCGTACTTTTTGGATTGAATAGTGCCTGGTGATTTAAAGGAAAATGTTGGGCAGAAGTAGGCATTTCTGTGCCCCGTTCTGTGGCCGCAAAACCACTCTATGGACCGCAGAACGGTCGCAGAGTGAGGCAGTTTTCTGGGGGCATTTTTGATGTCGATTTCGCGGCTATTTCTGCAATCGCATAACCGTTTCGCTGACCGCACTTTGGTCGCACAGTCATCCTTAGACTTTTACAAAGGAAGGTTCAGACTTTTTGGATAGAATAGTGCCTGGTGATTTAACGGAAAATGTTGGGTAGAAGCTGGCATTTTTGTGCCCCGTTCTGCGGCCGCAGAACCACTCTACAGACCACAGATTGGTCGCGGAGTAAGGCAGTTTTATGGGGCTTTTTTGATGTCGATTTCGCGGTCAATTTCTGCGATCACATTACCGTTTCGCTGGCCGCACTTTGGTCATACAGTCATCCTTACACTTTTACGGAGGAAGGTTCGGACTATTTGGATTGAATAGTGCCTGGTGATTTAAAGGAAAATGTTGGGTAGAAGTAGGCATTTCTGTGCCCCGTTCTGCAGCCGCAGAACCACTCTACGGACCGCAGAATGGTCGCAGAATGATGCAGTTTTCTGGGGCGTTTTTTATGTCGATTTCGCGGTCAATTTTTGCGATCGCATAACCGTTTCGCTGGCCGCACTTTGGTCACACAGTCATCCTTAGACTTTTACGAAGGAAGGTTCGGACTTTTTAGATTGAATAGTGCCTGGTGATTTAAAGGAAAATGTTGGGTCGAAGTAGGCATTTCTGTGCCCCGTTCTGCGGCCGCAGAACCACTCTACAGACTGCAGATTGGTCGCGGAGTGAGGCAATTTTATGGGGCTTTTTTGATGTCGATTTCGCGGTCAATTTCTGCGATTGCATAACCGTTTCGCTGGCCGCACTTTGGTCATACAGTCATCCTTAGACTTTTACGAACGGAGGTTCGGACTTTTTGGATTGAATAGTGCCTGGTGATTTAAAGGAAAATATTGGGCAGAAGTAGGCATTTCTGTGCCCCGTTCTACGGCCGAAGAACAACTATGCGGACCGTAGAACGGTCGCAGAGTGAGGTAGTTTTCTGGGGCATTTTTGATGTCCATTTCGTGGCTATTTCTGCGATCGCATAACCGTTTCGCGGGCCGCACTTTGGTCACACAGTCATCCTTAGACTTTTACGAAGGGAGGTTCGTACTTTTTGGATTGAATAGTGCCTGGTGATTTAAAGGAAAATGTTGGGCAGAAGTAGGCATTTCTGTGCCCCGTTCTGTGGCCGCAAAACCACTCTATGGACCGCAGAACGGTCGCAGAGTGAGGCAGTTTTCTGGGGCATTTTTGACGTCGATTTCGCGGCTATTTCTGCGATCGCATAACCGTTTCGCTGGCCGCACTTTGGTCGCACAGTCATCCTTAGACTTTTACAAAGGAAGGTTCAGACTTTTTGGATAGAATAGTGCCTGGTGATTTAACGGGATATGTTGGGTAGAAGCTGGCATTTTTGTGCCCCGTTCTGCCGCCGCAGAACCACTCTACAGACCACAGATTGGTCGCGGAGTAAGGCAGTTTTACGGGGCTTTTTTGATGTCGATATCGCGGTCAATTTCTGCGATCACATAACCGTTTCGCTGGCCGCACTTTGGTCATACAGTCATCCTTACACATTTACGGAGGAAGGTTCGGACTATTTGGATTGAATAGTGCCTGGTGATTTAAAGGAAAATGTTGGGTAGAAGTAGGCATTTCTGTGCCCCGTTCTGCAGCCGCAGAACCACTCTACGGACCGCAGAATGGTCGAAGAATGATGCAGTTTTCTGGGGCATTTTTTATGTCGATTTCGCGGTCAATTTTTGCGATCGCATAACCGTTTTGCTGGCCGCACTTTGGTCACACAGTCATCCTTAGACTTTTACGAAGGAAGGTTCGGACTTTTTAGATTGAATAGTGCCTGGTGATTTAAAGGAAAGTGTTGGGTCGAAGTAGGCATTTCTGTGCCCCGTTCTGCGGCCGCAGAACCACTCTACAGACCGCAGATTGGTCGCGGAGTAAGGCGGTTTTATGGGGCTTTTTTGATGTCGATTTCGCGGTCAATTTTTGCGATTGCATAACCGTTTCGCTGGCCGCACTTTGGTCATACAGTCATCCTTAGACTTTTACGAAGGAAGGTTCGGACTTTTTGGATTGAATAGTGCCTGGTGATTTAAAGGAAAATGTTGGGTAGAAGTAGGCATTTCTGTGCCCCGTTCTGCGGCCGCAGAACCACTCTACGGACCGCAGAATGGTCGCAGAAAGAGGGAGTTTTCTGGGGCGTTTTTGATGTCGATTTCCCGGCTATTTCTGCGATCGCATAACCATTTCGCGGGCCGCACTTTGTTCACACAGTCATCCTTAGACTTTTACGAAGGGAGGTTCGTACTTTTTAGATTGAATAGTGCCTGGTGATTTAAAGGAAAATGTTGGGCAGAAGTAGGCATTTCTGTGCCCCGTTCTGCGGCCGCAAAACCACTCTATGGACCGCAGAACGGTCGCAGAGTGAGGCAGTTTTCTGGGGCATTTTTGATGTCGATTTCGCGGCTATTTCTGCGATCGCATAACCGTTTCGCTGGCCGCACTTTCGTCGCACAGTCATCCTTAGACTTTTACAAAGGAAGGTTCAGACTTTTTGGATAGAATAGTGCCTGGTGATTTAACGGAAAATGTTGGGTAGAAGTAGGCATTTCTGTGCCCCGTTCTGCGGCCGCAGAACCACTCTACGGACCGCAGAATGGTCGTGGAGTGAGGCAGTTTTCTGGGGCATTTTTGATGTCGATTTCGCGGCTATTTCTACGATCGCATAACCATTTTGCGAGCAGCACTTTGGTCGCATAGTCATCCTTAGACTTTTACGAATGAAGGTTCAGACTTTTTGGATTGAATAGTGCCTAGTGATTTAAAGGAAAATGTTGGGCAGAAGTAGGCATTAATGTGCCCCGTTCTTCGACCGCAGAACCACTCTACGGACCGCAGAATGGTCGGAGAATGAGGCAGTTTTTTGGGCATTTTTGATGTCGATTTTGCGGCTTTTTTCTGCGATTGCATAACCGTTTTGCTGGCCACACTTTGGTCGCACAGTCATCCTTAGACTTTTACGAAGGAAGGTTCGGACTTTTTGGATTGAATAGTGCCTGGTGATTTAATGGAAAATGTTGGGCAGAAGTAGGCATTTCAGTGGCCCGTTCTACGGCCGCAGAACGGTCGCAGAGTGAGGCAGTTTTCTGGGGCATTTTTGATGTCGATTTTGCGGCTATTTCTGCGATCGCATAACCGTTTTGCGGGCCGCACTTTGGTCGCACAGTCATCCTTAGACTTTTACGAAGGGAGGTTCGGACTTTTTGGATTGAATTGTGACTGGTGATTTAAAGGAAAATGTTGGGCAGAAGTAGGCATTTCTATGCCCCGTTCTGCGGCCGCAGAACCAATCTACGGACCGCAGAACGGTCGCAAAGTGAGGCAGTTTTCTAGGGCATTTTTGATGTCGATTTTGCAGCTCTTTCTGCGATCGCATAACCATTTCTCTGGGCGTACTTTGGTCGCACAGTCATCCTTAGACTTTTACGAAGGAAGGTTTAGACTTTTTGGATTGAATAGTGCCTGGTGATTTAAAGGAAAATGTTGGGTAGAAGTAGGCATTTCAGTGGCCCGTTCTGCGGCTGCAGAACCTCTGCCGACCGTAGAATGGTCGCAGAGTGAGGCAGTTTTCTGGGGTGTTTTTGATGTCGATTTTGCGGCCATTTCTGCGATCGCATAACCGTTTCGCGGGCAGCACTTTGGTCGCATAGTAATCCTTAGACTTTTACGAAGGGAGGTTCGGACTTTTTGGATTGAATAGTGCCTGGTGATTTAATGGAAAATGTTGGGCAGAAGTAGGCATTTCAGTGGCCCGTTCTGCGGCCGCAGAACGGTCGCAGAGTGAGGCAGTTTTCTGGGGCATTTTTGATGTCGATTTCGCGGCTATTTCTGCAATCGCATAACCGTTTCGCTGGCCGCACTTTGGTCGCACAGTCATCCTTAGACTTTTACAAAGGAAGGTTCAGATTTTTTGGATAGAATAGTGCCTGGTGATTTAAAGGAAAATGTTGGGTAGCAATAGGCATTTTTGTGCCCCGTTTTGCGGCCGCAGAACCACTCTACAGACCGCAGATTGGTCACGGAGTAAGGCAGTTTTATGGGGCTTTTTTGATGTCGATTTGGCGGTCAATTACTGCGATCGCATAACCATTTCGCTGGCCGCACTTTGGTCATACAATCATCCTTACACTTTTATGAAGGAAGTTTCGGACTTTTTTGGATTGAATAGTGCCTGGTGATTTAAAGGAAAATGTTCGGTAGATGTAGGCATTTCTGTGCCCCGTTCTGCGGCCGCAGAACCACTCTACGGACCGCAGAATGGTCGCAGAATGAGGCAGTTTTCTAGGGCATTTTTGATGTCGATTTCGCGGTCAATTTCTTCGATCGCATAACCGTTTCGCTGACCACACTTTGGTCACACAGTCATCCTTAGACTTTTACGAAGGAAGGTTCGGACTTTTAGGATTGAATAGTGCCTGGTGATTTAAAGGAAAATGTTGGGTAGAAGTAGGCATTTCTGTGCCCCGTTCTGCGGCCGCAGAACCACTCTACAGACTGCAGATTGGTCGCGGAGTAAGGCAGTTTTATGGGGCTTTTTTGATGTCGATTTCGCGGTCAATTTCTGCGATCGAATAACCGTTTCGCTGGCCGCACTTTGGTCATACAGTGATCCTTAGACTTTTACGAAGGAAGGTTCGGACTTTTTGGATTGAATAGTGCCTGGTGATTTAAAGGAAAATGTTGGGTAGAAGTAGGCATTTCTGTGCCCCGTTCTGCGGCCGCAGAACCACTCTACGGACCGCAGAATGGTCGCAGAATTAGGCAGTTTTCTGGGGCATTTTTGATGTCGATTTCGCGGCTATTTCTGCGATCACATAACCATTTTGCTGGCCGCACTTTGGTCGCACAGTCATCCTTAGACTTTTACGAAGGAAGGTTTGGAATTTTAGGACTGAAATGTGCCTAGTGATTTAAAGGAAAATGTTGGGCAGAAGTAGGCATTTCAGTGGCCCGTTCTGCGGCCGCAGAACCTCTCTGCGGACCGCAGAATGGTTGCAAAGTGAGGCACTTTTTCTAGGGCATTTTTGATGTCAATTTCGCGGCTATTTGTGCGATCGCATAACCGTTTCGCTGGCCGCACTTTGGTCGCACAGTCATCCTTAGACTTTTATGAAGGAAGGTTGAGACTTTTTGGATAGAATAGTGCCTGGTGATTTAAAGGAAAATGTTGGGCAGAAGTTGGCCTTTTTGTGTCCCGTTCTGCGGCAGCAGAACCACTCTACGGACCGCAGATTGGTCGCGGAGTGAGGTAGTTTTCTGGGGCTTTTTTGATGTCGATTTCGCGGTCAATATCTGCGATCGCATAACCGTTTCGCGGGCCGCACTTTGGTCGCATAGTCATCCTTAGACTTTTACGAAGGGTGGTTCGGACTTTTTGGATTGAATAGTGCCTGGTGATTTAAAGGAAAATGTTGGGCAGAAGTAGGCATTTCTGTGCCCCGTTCTGCGGCCGCAGAACCACTCTACGGACCGCAAAATGGTCGCAGAGTGAGGCAGTTGTCTGGGGCGTTTTTTATGTCAATTTCGCGGCTATTTCTACGATCGCATAACCATTTTGCGAGCCGCACTTTGGTCGCATAGTCATCCTTAGACTTTTACGAATGAAGGTTCAGACTTTTTGGATTGAATAGTGCCTGGTGATTTGAAGGAAAATGTTGGGCAGAAGTAGGCATTTCAGTGGCCCGTTCTACGGCCGCAGAACCTCTCTGCGGGCCGTAGAATGGTCGCAAAGTGAGGCAGTTTTCTGGGGCATTTTTGATGTCGATTTCGCGGCTATTTCTGCGATCGCATAACCGTTTCGCGGGCCGCACTTTGGTCGCATAGTCATCCTTAGACTTTTGCGAAGGGAGGTTCGGACTTTTTGGATTGAATAGTGCCCGGTGATTTAAAGGAAAATGTTGGGCAGAAGTAGGCATTTCTGTGCCCCATTCTGCGGCCGCAGAACCACTCTACGGACCGCAGAACGGTCGGAGAATGAGGCAGTTTTCTGGGGCATTTTTTATGTCGATTTTGCGGATATTTCTGCGATCGCATAACAGTTTTGCTGGTCGCACTTTGGTCGCACAGTCAGCCTTAGACTTTTACGAAGGAAGGTTCGGTCTTTTTGGATTGAATAGTACCTGGTGATTTAATGGAAAATGTTGGGCAGAAGTAGGCATTTCAGTGGCCCGTTCTACGGCCGCAGAACGGTCGCAGAGTGAGGCAGTTTTCTGGAGCATTTTTGATGTCGATTTTGCGGCTATTTCTGCGATCGCATAACCGTTTTTCGGGCCGCACTTTGGTCGCACAGTCATCCTTAGACTTTTACAAAGGGAGGTTCGGACTTTTTGTATTGAATAGTGCCTGGTGATTTAAAGGAAAATGTTGGGCAGAAGTAGGCATTTCTGTGCCCCGTTCTGCGGCCGCAGAACCACTCTACGGACCGCAGAACGGTCGCAGAGTGAGGCAGTTTTCTGGGGCATTTTTGATGTCGATTTCGTGGCTCTTTCTGCGATCGCATAACCGTTTCGCTGGGCGCACTTTGGTCGCACAGTCATCCTTAGACTTTTACGAAGGAAGGTTCAGACTTTTTGGATTGAATAGTGCCTGGTGATTTAAAGGAAAATGTTGGGCAGAAGTAGGCATTTCAGTGGCCCGTTCTGCGGCCGCAGAACCTCTCTGCCGACCGTAGAATGGTCGCAGAGTGAGGCAGTTTTCTGCGGCATTTTTGATGTCGATTTTGCGGCCATTTCTGCGATCGCATAACCGTTTCGCGGGCCGCACTTTGGTCACATAGTCATCCTTAGACTTTTACGAAGGGAGGTTCGGACTTTTTGGATTGAATAGTGCCTGGTGAATTAATGGAAAATGTTAGGCAGAAGTAGGCATTTCAGTGGCCCGTTCTGCGGCCGCAGAACGGTCGCAGAGTGAGGCAGTTTTCTGGGGCATTTTTTATGTCGATTTCGCGGCTATTTCTGCGATCGCATAACCGTTTCGCTGGCCGCACTTTGGTCGCATAGTCATCCTTAGACTTTTACAAAGGAAGGTTCAGACTTTTTGGATAGAATAGTGCCTGGTGATTTAAAGGAAAATGTTGGGCAGAAGTAGGCATTTCTGTGCCCCGTTCTGCGGCCGCAGAACCACTCTACGGACCGCAGAATGGTCGCAGAATGAGGCAGTTTTCTGGGGCATTTTAGATGTCAACTTTGCGGCTATTTCTGCGATCGCATAACAGTTTTGCTGGCCGCACTTTGGTCGCACAGTCAGCCTTAGACTTTTACGAAGGAAGGTTCGGACTTTTTGGATTGAATAGTACCTGGTGATTTAATGGAAAATGTTGGGCAGAAGTAGGCATTTCAGTGGCCCGTTCTTCGGCCGCAGAACGGTCGCAAAGTGAGGCAGTTTTCTGGGGCATTTTTGATGTCGATTTTGCGGCTATTTTTGCGATCGCATAACCGTTTTGCGGGCTGCACTTTGGTTGCACAGTCATCCTTAGACTTTTACAATGGGAGGTTCGGACTTTTTGGATTGAATAGTGCCTGGTGATTTAAAGGAAAATGTTGGGCAGAAGTAGGCATTTCTGTGCCCCGTTCTGCGGTCGCAGAACCACTCTACGGACCGCAGAACGGTCGCAGAGTGAGGCAGTTTTCTGGGGCATTTTTGATGTCGATTTCACGGCTCTTTCTGCGATCGCATAACCATTTCGCTGGGCGCACTTTGGTCGCACAGTCATCCTTAGACTTTTACGAAGGAAGGTTCAGACTTTTTGGATTGAATAGTGCCTGGTGATTTAAAGGAAATTGTTGGGCAAAAGTAGGCATTTCAGTGGCCCGTTCTGCGGCCGCAGAACCTCTCTGCCGATCGTAGAATGGTCGCAGAGTGAGGCAGTTTTCTGGGGCGTTTTTGATGTCGATTTTGCGGCCATTTCTGCGATCGCATAACCGTTTCGCGGGCCGCACTTTAGTCGCATAGTAATCCTTAGACTTTTACGAAGGGAGGTTCGGACTTTTTAGATTGAATAGTGCCTGGTGATTTAATGGAAAATGTTGGGCAGAAGTAGGCATTTCAGTGGCCCGTTCTGCGGCCGCAGAACGGTCGCAGAGTGAGGCAGTTTTCTGGGGCATTTTTTATGTCGATTTCGCGGCTATTTCTGCGATCGCATAACCGTTTCGCTGGCCGCACTTTGGTCGCACAGTCATCCTTAGACTTTTACAAAGGAAGGTTCAGACTTTTTGGATAGAATAGTGCCTGGTGACTTAAAGGAAAATGTTGGGCAGAAGTAGGCATTTCTGTGCCCCGTTCTGTGGCCGCAGAACCATTCTACGGACCGCAGAATGGTCGCAGAATGAGGCAGTTTTCTGGGGCGTTTTTGATGTTGATTTCTCGGCTATTTAAGCGATCGCATAACCGTTTTGCTGGCCGCACTTTGGTCGCACAGTCATCCTTAGACTTTTACGAAGGGAGGTTCGGACTTTTTAGATTGAATAGTGCCTGGTAATTTAAAGGAAAATGTTGGGCAGAAGTAGGCATTTCAGTGGCCCGTTCTGCGGCCGCAGAACCACTCTACGGACCCCAGAATGATCGCAGAGTGAGGCAGTTTTCTGGGGCATTTTTGATGTCCATTTCGCGGCTATTTCTGCGATCGCATAACCGTTTCGCTGGCCGCACTTTGGTCGCACAGTCATCCTTAGACTTTTACGAAGGAAGGTTCAGACTTTTTGGATAGAATAGTGCCTGGTGATTTTGTCACGACCCAACTGGAGGGTCATGACTAGCACCCGGGCCATACTTGCCGAGCACCAACGTACATTTTATCTAACCTTCCTTATTATCTTTAAGGGCCGACAAGACCAATATAAATGAAAGACATGGATCATGAACATCCAACAATAAAAGATAATGTCATGAACATACGTAACATGGGACGACAAGACTGTCAAGAAACTATATATAAGGTACGAGCTACCATGGTGCCATGAAAGACTATACAACAAAAATCAGCCGACAAGGCATTCCAAACCATACATGAGTCGACACCTGTCTATGAGCCTCTAAAAGAACATAAGTGCTACAACATTGCCGGAACAGGGCCCCGACATACCCATAATGTCTATAACAAAAATGCATACCAAGACCACGGCAAGTCCGGAGAAAGGATCTTGCCAATAACGCTGAACCGGATAGCCTACTGTGATGGGGGAGCTGCGTCTACCCGTCTATCAGGACCTGCAGCATGACATGCAGCATCCACAAATAAGAAGGACGTCAGTACGAATAAAGTACTGAGTATGTAAGGCAGAATAGCATAAGTAAGAACAATAATGTAAACAGTGATAGGGAATATACAACCTATGACATCTGGGTACCTCTGAGGGCTACTGACATGAAATACATGATACATACATATATATATACATAAACGTTTAAAACATATGCCTTTGTGGGCATCATCATCATCATATCGTACCCGGCCATAATAGGCTCGGTAAAACGTACCCGGCCATCATAGGGCTCGGTAGAATCGTACCCGGCCACGTGGAGCTCGGTAAAACCCAACTGATCAGTGGTTGCACAATAGGTGCCATACCCGGCCAACTATAGCGCGGCTCGGTAGAGTAAAATAGATACATATATATGATGCATGCTGGACTCATTGGAATCACATTTTGAACCTTTCAGAGTGACGTAAGGTCGGTATCCTTCGTACACGTTATTAGGATTAACTCTTCATTAAGAATCTTATAAGAATCAGGAACTACCAACAACATTGATAATATAAGAATAAGAGAAGTAACATCAATATCAATCGTTTCATAAGAAGGGCAGCAATGTAAGTACTGCTAGCTTCTAAGAGTAGAGTATCTTTGGGAGCTCGTTCATTACATTATGTACAATTGGAGTCGTGCAAAAGAATGAAGGGGATAGCCTCACATACCTTGTATATACTGCCCAACCTCAAGCTATGCAAATATCACGACTCCTTAGTCTACAATAAAAGAAATGACACTATCATTATCGTTTAAGCGTCGTAACTATTATGTATCGACCGCAACCTATTTTACGATGAAACGGACAGCACCTCCCCTATTTATATGACTTCACACAAGTCAATACAATCACCAAACAGCCCAAACAACATCATTAATAATCATATTGAGCCTCCAAAACAGTCCACCAACTAACAACGTTACTACCAAGCCTTTCGATATATATTTCACAAGTTCTAGCATCAACGACTTAGCCACAACTTGGATAATCTTAAATATATATAGAGTAAGAGGTTCATTACCTTTAAACAGAAAGAACAACTCCAATTTGACCTTAATTTTCCACGAAATATCCCTTCAATTCTGCCACAAGAACAAGGAAGCGAAACTAGCAATTAATTCGGGTTTTTCGGCACTAGAATTACTTTAGAAGACTTGAAATCACCTAGGGTTGATATTAAAAACTTGAAGGTGTATTTACAGAACATAAAGCACTTAAAACAACCTCCCACACGAGCTGGAACAACACAAAAATCAGCAACAACAAGAAGAACAAGAAACTTACTAGCGCCACGGGATTCCCGATATTTGATTTGTGTTGTTTGCCCTTTGTTTGGATCTTGGATCATGAGAGAACCTTGAGAGACTGTTTTTAGGGTTATAAGGTCTGAATATACTGAAAAATAATGACTTAAAACGGGGTTGAGTTATCTTATATATGTCCAAATGTCTTAAACCGCCTTTGTGGGCCCCATAGAGAGCAGCTTGGCGCACTCTCGCGAAAACGCGAATATCTCTCTATTCCGAGATCGTATCGACGAATGGTTTAATGCGTTGGAAACTAGACTCATAGATCTTCAATTTGATAGGTAGATCACCCCATAATTCCAAGCACATTGGGAGTAAAATGCAGTAACATTTGACCTAAAGTTTAAGTAAAATTATAAACCTAAGTTGCGACAACTTTTATCGACTTTTATTTCATAACTCGCTTGACTTCAAGACTTATGATGCGGATATTATATGATTCAAATACATTAAAACAAGACCTCTTGGGACAGTTAATCACCTCTAGTGTTATCCGAAAATACGGGTTACAACATCCTTGATTAGCTTAACTTCAAATACTTGTTAACCACTCTTATACACCCTTGTATCGTTTAAGACCAATAGGATTAACTTATTATCATCTCAAAGATAATCTCTTCTTGGATTTACGTCGACTACCTTACGGCGTGATCTATGATATGCGAATTTGGGTTGTAACATCCTCTCCCCCTTAGGAACATTCGTCCTCGAATGTAAGGGTTTATGGGGTGTCTAACTCATCGTGGATTCCGACGGAGATTTCCGGCTGAGTTTCCCCCATAAAATGGACACTAGCCAAACTTGCAAGCAGTTAAACCCAACCTATGGCCATACAAGACTATACAAAGCATTATGGATATGTACATTATCTGCATATCACCATTTTGTATTAAAAAAAGAGTATTCACAAGCTATTGCTTACCTCATAGAGCCGTTTCACCTTATAATGCGTCCTTCTTTCCCCCGGTATCCTCGTTATTTTCACTCTGGAATAGGTAAGGGTATTTAGACTTCATCTCCTCTTCTGCTTCCCATGTCATTTCTTCTATATTCTTGTTCCTCCATAATACTTTCACGGAAGCTACATCCTTTGTTCTCAGCTTGCGGACTTGTCGATCTAATATAGCCACTGGCAGTTCATCATATGATAGATCCTTTGTAACTTGTACATCTTTGATAGGGATGACCCGAGAAGGGTCTCCAATACATTTCCTCAACATAGATACATGGAATACCGGGTGGACAAATTCCAATTCAGATGGCAATTCTAACTCGTAAGCAACCTGTCCAATTCGTCGAAGAATTTTGTACGGCCCAATATACCGTGGACTCAACTTACCCTTCTTCCCAAAACGCATAACACCCTTCATCGGCGAGATCTTCAGGAAAACCCAATCACCAACCTCAAATTCCAGATCACGACGTCGGACGTCGGAATAAGACTTTTGCCTGCTTTGTGCCGTCCTCAGTCTCTCTTGTATCACTTTCACCTTCTCAATGGCTTGGTGAATCAAATCTGGCCCATATAATTCTGTCTCACCGACTTCGAACCATCCAACTGGTGATCTACATCTCCTCCCGTACAGTGCCTCATACGGGGCCATTTTAATACTGGAATGGTAGCTATTATTGTAGGCAAATTCTATAAGTGCCAGATGGTCATCCCAATTCCCCTTAAAATCTAGAACACATGCTCGTAGCATATCTTCCAGCGTCTGGATGGTACGTTCAGCCTGTCCGTCAGTCTGCGGATGGAATGCAGTGCTGAGATTTACTTGTGTGCCTAAACCCTTCTGAAAAGACCTCCAAAAGTTAGCCGTAAATTGAGCTCCTCGGTCTGATATAATAGATACCGGCACACCATGAAGCCTAACAATCTCCTTGATATACAACTTCGCATAATCTTCAGCCGTGTAAGTTGTCTTAACTGGTAGAAAATGGGCAGATTTTGTAAGTCGATCAACTATCACCCAAATGGAGTCAAACTTATGATAAGAGCGAGGTAATCCAATAATGAAGTCCATATTAATCACCTCCCATTTCCAGGTCGGAATCTCTATATTCTGAATCAATCCACTGGGTTTCTGATGCTCGATCTTTACTTGTTGACAATTAGGACACTGGGCTACAAATTCTGCAATAGACTTCTTCATGTTGTCCCACCAATACTGCTCCTTAACGTCATGATACATCTTTGTCGAGCCAGGATGGATAGAATATCGGGACTGATGAATCTCAATCATAATCTTCTCTCGCAACCCTGCCACACTAGGCACACATAATCGGCCCTGGTATCTCAGTGTCCCATCTCCTCCGATCTTGAAAGCTGTAATCTTACACTGCTGAATTCCCTCTCTCAATCTTACTAAGGTAGGATCTTCATATTGCCGTGCTTTTACCTCGGCTACCAAAGATGATTCTGCTGTATTCTGTACAGTAACACCTCCGTCATCAGAATCCAACAATCTGATTCTCATATTGGCCAGCTGGTGAAGCTCTTTGGTCAACCCTTGTCTACCTGCCTCAATATGTATTAAGCTTCCCATTGACTTACGGCTGAGAGCGTCTGCCACAACATTGGCTTTACCAGGATGGTACAATATCTCGACGTCATAGTCTTTCAGTAATTCAAGCCACCTACGCTGCCTCAAATTCAACTCCTTCTGCTTGAAGATGTATTGTAAACTTTTGTGATCTGTGTAGATGTCAATATGGACGCCGTATAAGTAGTGCCGCCATATCTTCAAAGCATATATTACTGCAGCCAATTCCAAATCATGAGTCGGGTAATTCTTTTCATGCTTCTTCAATTGTCGTGATGCATAAGCAATCACCTTCCCACGTTGCATCAATACGCACCCCAAACCTATACCTGAGGCATCACAATATACCACATAACCTTCTGTTCCTTCTGGGAGAGTGAGCACTGGCGCAGATGTCAATCGATTCTTTAGCTCCTGAAAACTATGTTCACAAGAATCAGACCACTGGAACTTGGTAGCTTTCTGTGTTAACTTAGTCAATGGTGCTGATATAGAGGAAAACCCTTCTACAAACCGCCTATAATATCCTGCTAGCCCCAGGAAGCTGCGGACTTCTGACGGTGTTGTAGGTCTCGGCCAATTCTTCACTGCATCGATCTTCTGAGTGTCGACACTAATACCCTCATCAGATATCACATGGCCAAGGAATGCTGCTGAGTTCAGCCAGAATTCACATTTAGAGAGCTTAGCATATAACTTATGATCCTGAAGGGTCTGTAATACTATCCGCAAGTGGCCCGCATGTTCCGCCTCCGAACGAGAATACACCAGAATGTCATCAATGAATACGATCACGAACACATCAAGATAGGGCATGAATACACTATTCATGAGATCCATAAAAGCTGCTGGGGCATTTGTTAGCCCGAACGACATCACCAAGAACTCAAAATGCCCATATCTTGTCCGGAAGGCCGTCTTTGGAATATCCTTCTCCTTAACCCTCACCTGATGATACCCTGAACGCAAGTCAATCTTGGAGAAATACTTGGCACCCTGGAGTTGGTCAAATAGGTCATCAATTCTTGGAAGTGGATACTTGTTCTTTATTGTAAACTTATTCAACTGTCGATAATCGATACACATCCTTAACGACCCATCTTTCTTCCGCACGAACAAGACTGGTGCACCCCAAGGTGAAGTGCTAGGCCTAATGAAACCCTTATCCAGCAAGTCCTTCAACTGAACCTTCAACTCTCGCAACTCTGCCGGGGCCATCCTGTATGGAGGGATAGAGATCGGTTGAGTGTCAGGCAACGCATCAATGCTAAACTCAATCTCCCTTTCAGGAGGAAGGCCTGGGAGTTCATCTGGGAAAACATCTGGAAATTCATTGACCACGGGGATGGATTGTAGAGTAGGCGGCTTCGCCTCCACATCCCTAACACGAACAAGATGATAAATGTAACCTTTTGAGATCATCTTCCTTGCCTTAAGATAGGAAATAAACCTACCTTTCGGCATAGCAATGTTCCCCTTCCATTCAATGGTGGGTTCACCCGGAAACTGAAACCTAACCATCTTCGTACGACAGTCAACAGTTGCATAGCATGAGGCCAACCAGTCCATTCCCATTATCACATCGAAATCAACCATTTCTAACTCAAATAAATTTGCCGAGGTTTGACGACTACAAATCATCACAGTGCAACCTTTATATACCCTTCTAGCAATCACAGAATCTCCTAACGGAGTGGATACCGCAAGTGGTTTACTTATCAATTCAGGTTCAATGCCAAACTTATTAGCCACAAAGGGTGTAACACATGATAAGGTAGATCCTGGATCAATTAGCGCATATACATCATAAGAAAACACAGACAATATACCTGTAACAACATCCGAAGACGATTCGAGATCTTGTCGACCTACTAGAGCATAGGTTCGATTTTGAGCACCACTCGAACTCGGCACTGAACCTCTACCTCTACCACGACCTGTCGACTGTTGAAAACCTTGTGCTGGAGGTCGAACTGATGAGGAAGAACCAGACACAGATCCAGTCGGTTGAGCCATACCACCACCTCCTCTGTTAGGACAATCCCGCATCATATGGCCACGCTGTCCGCAAGAATAGCACGCATCGGAACCTCGACGGCACAGTCCAAAGTGGGCCTTGCCGCACTGATCACAACGAGGTGTTGGGGGTCTCGTCTGACTAGTATCTCTATGAAATTGTGAGCCTGATGCCCTCGAACTCTGTCCTGAACCAGAATAGGTAAATCGATCATACCGAGGCCTCGGAAACTGTGGAGGAGCACTAGCTACAGGTGGCGCCGAACTCCTCGAAGATTGGGGCCTGATACTGACTCTGAACTCATCAGAATACCCTGCAAATCTTGCCCTCTTATGCTGGCCCCTATCCTGCTCCCTATCTGCCCTTTGCTGGCGCTTACGATCCTCTAGGGTCTGGGCATAAGCCTGAATACGGGAAATATCCATGCCCTCTACCAAGGAGGCTGTTGTGCACTCATTTATCAGATGTGGTCCCAACCCGTTCACGAACAGATGCACCCTATCACTCATCTCTGACACCATATGGGGAGCATACCTTGCTAAAGAATCAAACTGTATACTATACTCTCGTACACTCATATTACCCTGTCGAAGGTTCAAGAACTTATCAGCTCTTGCTCGTCGTATCTCAACTGGCAAGTAGTGACGAAGAAAGGCCTCAGAAAATTCCTTCCACACGGCTAGAGGAGCGTTCGGACCCCTAGATCTCTCCCAACTATCATACCAGAAAACCGCTAAATCCCGTAACCGATAAGAAGCCAACTCTACTGCCTCCGTATCACTAGCATGCATAACCCGCAATGTACGATGAACCTGATCAATAAATGTTTGTGGGTCCTCCTTGGGATCTGATCCGGTAAACACTGGAGGGTCTAGATTAATAAAATCACGAACTCTCGCACTAACCGGTTTATCAGCAACACCGGTATTCTGCCTCTGAGCCTGAGCAGCTACCAAGCTAGTCAACAACTGCACTGCACTGCGCATATCGTGGTCTGTAGTGCCAGACGGTGGAACTGGATGTACTGGGTGCCTCCTAATATCCTCTGGAGGAGACGGAGAGGTATGAGACGGCATCTCACTCTGAGCCTCACTTTGGCCTGCTCTGGCTGGAGGGACCTGAATGTTACCCTCGCCCACAGCTGTATCAAGCCGTTTACTAATCGCTTGCTTCCTAGTCGAAGGCATCGCTGAAAGAAAACAATGTGAATATTAGATATGAACACTTACAACTCAACTCTACGCACGATCTAGATTTAGGAAGAAGGTAACAACCCTAGATGTCATGTAGCCTCCTGATTATAAATGTGGCGCGCTACACATCCATAATCAAAACTCTACTAGACACGGCTCATAGACAACCCCTAGGATAGACTTGCTCTGATACCAAGTTTGTCACGACCCAACTGGAGGGTCATGACTAGCACCCGGGCCATACTTGCCGAGCACCAACGTACATTTTATCTAACCTTCCTTATTATCTTTAAGGGCCGACAAGACCAATATAAATGAAAGACATGGATCATGAACATCCAACAATAAAAGATAATGTCATGAACATACGTAACATGGGACGACAAGACTGTCAAGAAACTATATATAAGGTACGAGCTACCATGGTGCCATGAAAGACTATACAACAAAAATCAGCCGACAAGGCATTCCAAACCATACATGAGTCGACACCTGTCTATGAGCCTCTAAAAGAACATAAGTGCTACAACATTGCCGGAACAGGGCCCCGACATACCCATAATGTCTATAACAAAAATGCATACCAAGACCACGGCAAGTCCGGAGAAAGGATCTTGCCAATAACGCTGAACCGGATAGCCTACTGTGATGGGGGAGCTGCGTCTACCCGTCTATCAGGACCTGCAGCATGACATGCAGCATCCACAAATAAGAAGGACGTCAGTACGAATAAAGTACTGAGTATGTAAGGCAGAATAGCATAAGTAAGAACAATAATGTAAACAGTGATAGGGAATATACAACCTATGACATCTGGGTACCTCTGAGGGCTACTGACATGAAATACATGATACATACATATATATATACATAAACGTTTAAAACATATGCCTTTGTGGGCATCATCATCATCATATCGTACCCGGCCATAATAGGCTCGGTAAAACGTACCCGGCCATCATAGGGCTCGGTAGAATCGTACCCGGCCACGTGGAGCTCGGTAAAACCCAACTGATCAGTGGTTGCACAATAGGTGCCATACCCGGCCAACTATAGCGCGGCTCGGTAGAGTAAAATAGATAAATATATATGATGCATGCTGGACTCATTGGAATCACATTTTGAACCTTTCAGAGTGACGTAAGGTCGGTATCCTTCGTACACGTTATTAGGATTAACTCTTCATTAAGAATCTTATAAGAATCAGGAACTACCAACAACATTGATAATATAAGAATAAGAGAAGTAACATCAATATCAATCGTTTCATAAGAAGGGCAGCAATGTAAGTACTGCTAGCTTCTAAGAGTAGAGTATCTTTGGGAGCTCGTTCATTACATTATGTACAATTGGAGTCGTGCAAAAGAATGAAGGGGATAGCCTCACATACCTTGTATATACTGCCCAACCTCAAGCTATGCAAATATCACGACTCCTTAGTCTACAATAAAAGAAATGACACTATCATTATCGTTTAAGCGTCGTAACTATTATGTATCGACCGCAACCTATTTTACGATGAAACGGACAGCACCTCCCCTATTTATATGACTTCACACAAGTCAATACAATCACCAAACAGCCCAAACAACATCATTAATAATCATATTGAGCCTCCAAAACAGTCCACCAACTAACAACGTTACTACCAAGCCTTTCGATATATATTTCACAAGTTCTAGCATCAACGACTTAGCCACAACTTGGATAATCTTAAATATATATAGAGTAAGAGGTTCATTACCTTTAAACAGAAAGAACAACTCCAATTTGACCTTAATTTTCCACGAAATATCCCTTCAATTCTGCCACAAGAACAAGGAAGCGAAACTAGCAATTAATTCGGGTTTTTCGGCACTAGAATTACTTTAGAAGACTTGAAATCACCTAGGGTTGATATTAAAAACTTGAAGGTGTATTTACAGAACATAAAGCACTTAAAACAACCTCCCACACGAGCTGGAACAACACAAAAATCAGCAACAACAAGAAGAACAAGAAACTTACTAGCGCCACGGGATTCCCGATATTTGATTTGTGTTGTTTGCCCTTTGTTTGGATCTTGGATCATGAGAGAACCTTGAGAGACTGTTTTTAGGGTTATAAGGTCTGAATATACTGAAAAATAATGACTTAAAACGGGGTTGAGTTATCTTATATATGTCCAAATGTCTTAAACCGCCTTTGTGGGCCCCATAGAGAGCAGCTTGGCGCACTCTCGCGAAAACGCGAATATCTCTCTATTCCGAGATCGTATCGACGAATGGTTTAATGCGTTGGAAACTAGACTCATAGATCTTCAATTTGATAGGTAGATCACCCCATAATTCCAAGCACATTGGGAGTAAAATGCAGTAACATTTGACCTAAAGTTTAAGTAAAATTATAAACCTAAGTTGCGACAACTTTTATCGACTTTTATTTCATAACTCGCTTGACTTCAAGACTTATGATGCGGATATTATATGATTCAAATACATTAAAACAAGACCTCTTGGGACAGTTAATCACCTCTAGTGTTATCCGAAAATACGGGTTACAACATCCTTGATTAGCTTAACTTCAAATACTTGTTAACCACTCTTATACACCCTTGTATCGTTTAAGACCAATAGGATTAACTTATTATCATCTCAAAGATAATCTCTTCTTGGATTTACGTCGACTACCTTACGGCGTGATCTATGATATGCGAATTTGGGTTGTAACAGATTTAAAGGAAAATGTTGGGCAGAAGTAGGCATTTCAGTGGCCCGTTCTGCGGCCGCAGAACCTCTCTGCCGACCGTAGAATGGTCGCAGAGTGAGGCAGTTTTCTAGGGCATTTTTGATGTCGATTTTTCGGCCATTTCTGCGATCGCATAACCGTTTCGTGGGTCGCACTTTGGTCGCATAGTCATCCTTAGACTTTTACGAAGGGAGGTTCGGACTTTTTAGATTGAATAGTGCCTGGTGATTTAAAGGAAAATGTTGGGCAGAAGTAGGCATTTCTGTGCCCCGTTCTGCGGCCGCAGAACCACTCTACGGACCGCAGAACGGTCGTAGAGTGAGGCAGTTTTCTGGGGCATTTTTGATGTCTATTTCACGGCTCTTTCTGCGATCGCATAACCGTTTCGCTGGGCGCACTTTGGTCGCACAGTCATCCTTAGACTTTTACGAAGGAAGGTTCAGACTTTTTGGATTGAATAGTGCCTGGTGATTTAAAGGAAAATGTTGGGCAAAAGTAGGCATTTCAGTGGCTCGTTCTGCGGCCGCAGAACCTCTCTGCCGACCGTAGAATGGTCGCAGAGTGAGGCAGTTTTCTGGGGCATTTTTGATGTCGATTTTGCGGCTATTTTTGCGATCGCATAACCGTTTTGCGGGCCGCACTTTGGTTGCACAGTCATCCTTAGACTTTTACAATGGGAGGTTCGGACTTTTTGGATTGAATAGTGCCTGGTGATTTAAAGGAAAATGTTGGGCAGAAGTAGGCATTTCTGTGCCCCGTTCTGCGGTCGCAGAACCACTCTACGGACCGCAGAACGGTCGCAGAGTGAGGCAGTTTTCTGGGGCATTTTTGATGTCGATTTCACGGCTCTTTCTGCGATCGCATAACCATTTCGCTGGGCGCACTTTGGTCGCACAGTCATCCTTAGACTTTTACGAAGGAAGGTTCAGACTTTTTGGATTGAATAGTGCCTGGTGATTTAAAGGAAATTGTTGGGCAAAAGTAGGCATTTCAGTGGCCCGTTCTGCGGCCGCAGAACCTCTCTGCCGATCGTAGAATGGTCGCAGAGTGAGGCAGTTTTCTGGGGCATTTTTGATGTCGATTTTGCGGCCATTTCTGCGATCGCATAACCGTTTCGCGGGCCGCACTTTAGTCGCATAGTAATCCTTAGACTTTTACGAAGGGAGGTTCGGACTTTTTAGATTGAATAGTGCCTGGTGATTTAATGGAAAATGTTGGGCAGAAGTAGGCATTTCAGTGGCCCGTTCTGCGGCCGCAGAACGGTCGCAGAGTGAGGCAGTTTTCTGGGGCATTTTTTATGTCGATTTCGCGGCTATTTCTGCGATCGCATAACCGTTTCGCTGGCCGCACTTTGGTCGCACAGTCATCCTTAGACTTTTACAAAGGAAGGTTCAGACTTTTTGGATAGAATAGTGCCTGGTGACTTAAAGGAAAATGTTGGGCAGAAGTAGGCATTTCTGTGCCCCGTTCTGTGGCCGCAGAACCATTCTACGGACCGCAGAATGGTCGCAGAATGAGGCAGTTTTCTGGGGCGTTTTTGATGTTGATTTCTCGGCTATTTAAGCGATCGCATAACCGTTTTGCTGGCCGCACTTTGGTCGCACAGTCATCCTTAGACTTTTACGAAGGGAGGTTCGGACTTTTTAGATTGAATAGTGCCTGGTAATTTAAAGGGAAATGTTGGGCATAAGTAGGCATTTCAGTGGCCCGTTCTGCGGCTGCAGAACCACTCTACGGACCCCAGAATGATCGCAGAGTGAGGCAGTTTTCTGGGGCATTTTTGATGTCCATTTCGCGGCTATTTCTGCGATCGCATAACCGTTTCGCTGGCCGCACTTTGGTCGCACAGTCATCCTTAGACTTTTACGAAGGAAGGTTCAGACTTTTTGGATAGAATAGTGCCTGGTGATTTAAAGGAAAATGTTGGGCAGAAGTAGGCATTTCAGTGGCCCGTTCTGCGGCCGCAGAACCTCTCTGCCGACCGTAGAATGGTCGCAGAGTGAGGCAGTTTTCTAGGGCATTTTTGATGTCGATTTTTCGGCCATTTCTGCGATCGCATAACCGTTTCGTGGGTCGCACTTTGGTCGCATAGTCATCCTTAGACTTTTACGAAGGGAGGTTCGGACTTTTTAGATTGAATAGTGCCTGGTGATTTAAAGGAAAATGTTGGGCAGAAGTAGGCATTTCTGTGCCCCGTTCTGCGGCCGCAGAACCACTCTACGGACCGCAAAACGGTCGTAGAGTGAGGCAGTTTTCTGGGGCATTTTTGATGTCTATTTCACGGCTCTTTCTGCGATCGCATAACCGTTTCGCTGGGCGCACTTTGGTCGCACAGTCATCCTTAGACTTTTACGAAGGAAGGTTCAGACTTTTTGGATTGAATAGTGCCTGGTGATTTAAAGGAAAATGTTGGGCAAAAGTAGGCATTTCAGTGGCCCGTTCTGCGGCCGCAGAACCTCTCTGCCGACCGTAGAATGGTCGCAGAGTGAGGCAGTTTTCTGGGGCATTTTTGATGTCGATTTTGCGGCCATTTCTGCGATCGCATAACCGTTTCGCGGGCCGCACTTTGGTCGCATAGTAATCCTTAGACTTTTACGAAGGGAGGTTCGGACTTTTTAGATTGAATAGTGCCTGGTGATTTAATGGAAAATGTTGGGCAGAAGTAGGCATTTCAGTGGCCCGTTCTGCGGCCGCAGAACGGTCGCAGAGTGAGGCAGTTTTCTGGGGCTTTTTTGATGTCGATTTCGCGGCTATTTCTGCGATCGCATAACCGTTTCGCTGGCCGCACTTTGGTCGCACAGTCATCCTTAGACTTTTACGAAGGAAGGTTCAGAACTTTTTGGATAGAATAGTGCCTGGTGATTTAAAGGAAAATGTTGGGCAGAAGTAGGCATTTCAGTGGCCCGTTCTGCGCCGCAGAACCTCTCTGCCGACCGTAGAATGGTCGCAGAGTGAGGCAGTTTTCTGGGGCGTTTTTGATGTCGATTTTTCGGCCATTTCTGCGATCGCATAACCGTTTCGTGGGCCGCACTTTGGTCGCATAGTCATCCTTAGACTTTTACGAAGGGAGGTTCGGACTTTTTAGATTGAATAGTGCCTGGTGATTTAAAGGAAAATGTTGGGCAGAAGTAGGCATTTCTGTGCCCCGTTCTGCGGCCGCAGAACCACTCTACGGACCGCAGAACGGTCGTAGAGTGAGGCAGTTTTCTGGGGCATTTTTGATGTCTATTTCACGGCTCTTTCTGCGATCGCATAACCGTTTCGTTGGGCGCACTTTGGTCGCACAGTCATCCTTAGACTTTTACGAAGGAAGGTTCAGACTTTTTGGATTGAATAGTGCCTGGTGATTTTAAGGAAAATGTTGGGCAAAAGTAGGCATTTCAGTGGCCCGTTCTACGGCCGCAGAACCTCTCTGCCGATCGTAGAATGGTCGCAGAGTGAGGCAGTTTTCTGGGGCATTTTTGATGTCGATTTTGCGGCCATTTCTGCGATCGCATAACCGTTTCGCGGGCCGCACTTTGGTCGCATAGTAATCCTTAGACTTTTACGAAGGGAGGTTCGGACTTTTTAGATTGAATAGTGCCTGGTGATTTAATGGAAAATGTTGGGCAGAAGTAGGCATTTCAGTGGCCCGTTCTGCGGCCGCAGAACGGTCGCAGAGTGAGGCAGTTTTCTGGGGCTTTTTTGATGTCGATTTCGCGGCTATTTCTGCGATCGCATAACCGTTTCGCTGGCCGCACTTTGGTCGCACAGTCATCCTTAGACTTTTACGAAGGAAGGTTCAGACTTTTTGGATAGAATAGTGCCTGGTGATTTAAAGGAAAATGTTGGGCAGAAGTAGGCATTTCAGTGGCCCGTTCTGCGGCCGCAGAACCTCTCTGCCGACCGTAGAATGGTCGCAGAGTGAGGCAGTTTTCTGGGGCGTTTTTGATGTCGTTTTTTCGGCCATTTCTGCGATCGCATAACCGTTTCGTGGGCCGCACTTTGGTCGCATAGTCATCCTTAGACTTTTACGAAGGGAGGTTCGGACTTTTTAGATTGAATAGTGCCTGGTGATTTAAAGGAAAATGTTGGGCAGAAGTAGGCATTTCTGTGCCCCGTTCTGCGGTCGCAGAACCACTCTACGGACCGCAGAACGGTCGCAGAGTGAGGCAGTTTTCTGGGGCATTTTTGATGTCGATTTCACGGCTCTTTCTGCGATCGCATAACCATTTCGCTGGGCGCACTTTGGTCGCACAGTCATCCTTAGACTTTTACGAAGGAAGGTTCAGACTTTTTGGATTGAATAGTGCCTGGTGATTTAAAGGAAATTGTTGGGCAAAAGTAGGCATTTCAGTGGCCCGTTCTGCGGCCGTAGAACCTCTCTGCCGATCGTAGAATGGTCGCAGAGTGAGGCAGTTTTCTGGGGCGTTTTTGATGTCGATTTTGCGGCCATTTCTGCGATCGCATAACCGTTTCGCGGGCCGCACTTTGGTCGCATAGTAATCCTTAGACTTTTACGAAGGGAGGTTCGGACTTTTTAGATTGAATAGTGCCTGGTGATTTAATGGAAAATGTTGGGCAGAAGTAGGCATTTCAGTGGCCCGTTCTGCGGCCGCAGAACGGTCGCAGAGTGAGGCAGTTTTCTGGGGCATTTTTTATGTCGATTTCGCGGCTATTTCTGCGATCGCATAACCGTTTCGCTGGCCGCACTTTGGTCGCACAGTCATCCTTAGACTTTTACAAAGGAAGGTTCAGACTTTTTGGATAGAATAGTGCTTGGTGACTTAAAGGAAAATGTTGGGCAGAAGTAGGCATTTCTGTGCCCCGTTCTGTGGCCGCAGAACCATTCTACGGACCGCAGAATGGTCGCAGAATGAGGCAGTTTTCTGGGGCGTTTTTGATGTTGATTTCTCGGCTATTTAAGCGATCGCATAACCGTTTTGCTGGCCGCACTTTGGTCGCACAGTCATCCTTAGACTTTTACGAAGGGAGGTTCGGACTTTTTAGATTGAATAGTGCCTGGTAATTTAAAGGAAAATGTTGGGCAGAAGTAGGCATTTCAGTGGCCCGTTCTGCGGCCGCAGAACCACTCTACGGACCCCAGAATGATCGCAGAGTGAGGCAGTTTTCTGGGGCATTTTTGATGTCAATTTCGCGGCTATTTCTGCGATCGCATAACCGTTTCGCTGGCCGCACTTTGGTCGCACAGTCATCCTTAGACTTTTACGAAGGAAGGCTCAGACTTTTTGGATAGAATAGTGCCTGGTGATTTAAAGGAAAATGTTGGGCAGAAGTAGGCATTTCAGTGGCCCGTTCTGCGGCCGCAGAACCTCTCTGCCGACCGTAGAATGGTCGCAGAGTGAGGCAGTTTTCTAGGGCATTTTTGATGTCGATTTTTCGGCCATTTCTGTGATCGCATAACCGTTTCGTGGGTCGCACTTTGGTCGCATAGTCATCCTTAGACTTTTACGAAGGGAGGTTCGGACTTTTTAGATTGAATAGTGCCTGGTGATTTAAAGGAAAATGTTGGGCAGAAGTAGGCATTTCTGTGCCCCGTTCTGCGGCCGCAGAACCACTCTACGGACCGCAGAACGGTCGTAGAGTGAGGCAGTTTTCTGGGGCATTTTTGATGTCTATTTCACGGCTCTTTCTGCGATCGCATAACCGTTTCGCTGGGCGCACTTTGGTCGCACAGTCATCCTTAGACTTTTACGAAGGAAGGTTCAGACTTTTTGGATTGAATAGTGCCTGGTGATTTAAAGGAAAATGTTGGGCAAAAGTAGGCATTTCAGTGGCCCGTTCTGCGGCCGCAGAACCTCTCTGCCGACCGTAGAATGGTCGCAGAGTGAGGCAGTTTTCTGGGGCATTTTTGATGTCAATTTCGCGGCTATTTCTGCGATCGCATAACCGTTTCGCTGGCCGCACTTTGGTCGCACAGTCATCCTTAGACTTTTACGAAGGGAGGTTCGGACTTTTTAGATTGAATAGTGCCTGGTAATTTAAAGGAAAATGTTGGGCAGAAGTAGGCATTTCAGTGGCCCGTTCTGCGGCCGCAGAACCACTCTACGGACCCCAGAATGATCGCAGAGTGAGGCAGTTTTCTGGGGCATTTTTGATGTCAATTTCGCGGCTATTTCTGCGATCGCATAACCGTTTCGCTGGCCGCACTTTGGTCGCACAGTCATCCTTAGACTTTTACGAAGGAAGGCTCAGACTTTTTGGATAGAATAGTGCCTGGTGATTTAAAGGAAAATGTTGGGCAGAAGTAGGCATTTCAGTGGCCCGTTCTGCGGCCGCAGAACCTCTCTGCCGACCGTAGAATGGTCGCAGAGTGAGGCAGTTTTCTGGGGCGTTTTTGATGTCGATTTTTCGGCCATTTCTGCGATCGCATAACCGTTTCGTGGGCCGCACTTTGGTCGCATAGTCATCCTTAGACTTTTACGAAGGGAGGTTCGGACTTTTTAGATTGAATAGTGCCTGGTGATTTAAAGGAAAATGTTGGGCAGAAGTAGGCATTTCTGTGCCCCGTTCTGCGGTCGCAGAACCACTCTACGGACCGCAGAACGGTCGCAGAGTGAGGCAGTTTTCTGGGGCATTTTTGATGTCGATTTCACGGCTCTTTCTGCGATCGCATAACCATTTCGCTGGGCGCACTTTGGTCGCACAGTCATCCTTAGACTTTTACGAAGGAAGGTTCAGACTTTTTGGATTGAATAGTGCCTGGTGATTTAAAGGAAATTGTTGGGCAAAAGTAGGCATTTCAGTGGCCCGTTCTGCGGCCGTAGAACCTCTCTGCCGATCGTAGAATGGTCGCAGAGTGAGGCAGTTTTCTGGGGCGTTTTTGATGTCGATTTTGCGGCCATTTCTGCGATCGCATAACCGTTTCGCGGGCCGCACTTTGGTCGCATAGTAATCCTTAGACTTTTACGAAGGGAGGTTCGGACTTTTTAGATTGAATAGTGCCTGGTGATTTAATGGAAAATGTTGGGCAGAAGTAGGCATTTCAGTGGCCCGTTCTGCGGCCGCAGAACGGTCGCAGAGTGAGGCAGTTTTCTGGGGCATTTTTTATGTCGATTTCGCGGCTATTTCTGCGATCGCATAACCGTTTCGCTGGCCGCACTTTGGTCGCACAGTCATCCTTAGACTTTTACAAAGGAAGGTTCAGACTTTTTGGATAGAATAGTGCTTGGTGACTTAAAGGAAAATGTTGGGCAGAAGTAGGCATTTCTGTGCCCCGTTCTGTGGCCGCAGAACCATTCTACGGACCGCAGAATGGTCGCAGAATGAGGCAGTTTTCTGGGGCGTTTTTGATGTTGATTTCTCGGCTATTTAAGCGATCGCATAACCGTTTTGCTGGCCGCACTTTGGTCGCACAGTCATCCTTAGACTTTTACGAAGGGAGGTTCGGACTTTTTAGATTGAATAGTGCCTGGTAATTTAAAGGAAAATGTTGGGCAGAAGTAGGCATTTCAGTGGCCCGTTCTGCGGCCGCAGAACCACTCTACGGACCCCAGAATGATCGCAGAGTGAGGCAGTTTTCTGGGGCATTTTTGATGTCAATTTCGCGGCTATTTCTGCGATCGCATAACCGTTTCGCTGGCCGCACTTTGGTCGCACAGTCATCCTTAGACTTTTACGAAGGAAGGCTCAGACTTTTTGGATAGAATAGTGCCTGGTGATTTAAAGGAAAATGTTGGGCAGAAGTAGGCATTTCAGTGGCCCGTTCTGCGGCCGCAGAACCTCTCTGCCGACCGTAGAATGGTCGCAGAGTGAGGCAGTTTTCTAGGGCATTTTTGATGTCGATTTTTCGGCCATTTCTGTGATCGCATAACCGTTTCGTGGGTCGCACTTTGGTCGCATAGTCATCCTTAGACTTTTACGAAGGGAGGTTCGGACTTTTTAGATTGAATAGTGCCTGGTGATTTAAAGGAAAATGTTGGGCAGAAGTAGGCATTTCTGTGCCCCGTTCTGCGGCCGCAGAACCACTCTACGGACCGCAGAACGGTCGTAGAGTGAGGCAGTTTTCTGGGGCATTTTTGATGTCTATTTCACGGCTCTTTCTGCGATCGCATAACCGTTTCGCTGGGCGCACTTTGGTCGCACAGTCATCCTTAGACTTTTACGAAGGAAGGTTCAGACTTTTTGGATTGAATAGTGCCTGGTGATTTAAAGGAAAATGTTGGGCAAAAGTAGGCATTTCAGTGGCCCGTTCTGCGGCCGCAGAACCTCTCTGCCGACCGTAGAATGGTCGCAGAGTGAGGCAGTTTTCTGGGGCATTTTTGATGTCGATTTTGCGGCCATTTCTGCGATCGCATAACCGTTTCGCGGGCCGCACTTTGGTCGCATAGTAATCCTTAGACTTTTACGAAGGGAGGTTCGGACTTTTTAGATTGAATAGTGCCTGGTGATTTAATGGAAAATGTTGGGCAGAAGTAGGCATTTCAGTGGCCCGTTCTGCGGCCGCAGAACGGTCGCAGAGTGAGGCAGTTTTCTGGGGCATTTTTGATGTCGATTTCGCGGCTATTTCTGCGATCGCATAACCGTTTCGCTGGCCGCACTTTGGTCGCACAGTCATCCTTAGACTTTTACGAAGGAAGGTTCAGACTTTTTGGATAGAATAGTGCCTGGTGATTTAAAGGAAAATGTTGGGCAGAAGTAGGCATTTCAGTGGCCCGTTCTGCGGCCGCAGAACCTCTCTGCCGACCGTAGAATGGTCGCAGAGTGAGGCAGTTTTCTGGGGCGTTTTTGATGTCGATTTTTCGGCCATTTCTGCGATCGCATAACCGTTTCGTGGGCCGCACTTTGGTCGCATAGTCATCCTTAGACTTTTACGAAGGGAGGTTCGGACTTTTTAGATTGAATAGTGCCTGGTGATTTAAAGGAAAATGTTGGGCAGAAGTAGGCATTTCTGTGCCCCGTTCTGCGGCCGCAGAACCACTCTACGGACCGCAGAACGGTCGTTGAGTGAGGCAGTTTTCTGGGGCATTTTTGATGTCTATTTCACGGCTCATTCTGCGATCGCATAACCGTTTCGTTGGGCGCACTTTGGTCGCACAGTCATCCTTAGACTTTTACAAAGGAAGGTTCAGACTTTTTGGATTGAATAGTGCCTGGTGATTTAAAGGAAAATGTTGGGCAAAAGTAGGCATTTCAGTGGCCCGTTCTGCGGCCGCAGAACCTCTCTGCCGACCGTAGAATGGTCGCAGAGTGAGGCAGTTTTCTGGGGCATTTTTGATGTCGATTTTGCGGCCATTTCTGCGATCGCATAACCGTTTCGCGGGCCGCACTTTGGTCGCATAGTAATCCTTAGACTTTTACGAAGGGAGGTTCGGACTTTTTAGATTGAATAGTGCCTGGTGATTTAATGGAAAATGTTGGGCAGAAGTAGGCATTTCAGTGGCCCGTTCTGCGGCCGCAGAACGGTCGCAGAGTGAGGCAGTTTTCTGGGGCTTTTTTGATGTCGATTTCGCGGCTATTTCTGCGATCGCATAACCGTTTCGCTGGCCGCACTTTGGTCGCACAGTCATCCTTAGACTTTTACGAAGGAAGGTTCAGACTTTTTGGATAGAATAGTGCCTGGTGATTGAAAGGAAAATGTTGGGCAGAAGTAGGCATTTCAGTGGCCCGTTCTGCGCCGCAGAACCTCTCTGCCGACCGTAGAATGGTCGCAGAGTGAGGCAGTTTTCTGGGGCGTTTTTGATGTCGATTTTTCGGCCATTTCTACGATCGCATAACCGTTTCGTGGGCCGCACTTTGGTCGCATAGTCATCCTTAGACTTTTACGAAGGGAGGTTCGGACTTTTTAGATTGAATAGTGCCTGGTGATTTAAAGGAAAATGTTGGGCAGAAGTAGGCATTTCTGTGCCCCGTTCTGCGGCCGCAGAACCACTCTACGGACCGCAGAACGGTCGTAGAGTGAGGCAGTTTTCTGGGGCATTTTTGATGTCTATTTCACGGCTCTTTCTGCGATCGCATAACCGTTTCGTTGGGCGCACTTTGGTCGCACAGTCATCCTTAGACTTTTACGAAGGAAGGTTCAGACTTTTTGGATTGAATAGTGCCTGGTGATTTTAAGGAAAATGTTGGGCAAAAGTAGGCATTTCAGTGGCCCGTTCTGCGGCCGCAGAACCTCTCTGCCGACCGTAGAATGGTCGCAGAGTGAGGCAGTTTTCTGCGGCATTTTTGATGTCGATTTTGCGGCCATTTCTGCGATCGCATAACCGTTTCGCGGGCCGCACTTTGGTCGCATAGTAATCCTTAGACTTTTACGAAGGGAGGTTCGGACTTTTTAGATTGAATAGTGCCTGGTGATTTAATGGAAAATGTTGGGCAGAAGTAGGCATTTCAGTGGCCCGTTCTGCGGCCGCAGAACGGTCGCAGAGTGAGGCAGTTTTCTGGGGCTTTTTTGATGTCGATTTCGCGGCTATTTCTGCGATCGCATAACCGTTTCGCTGGCCGCACTTTGGTCGCACAGTCATCCTTAGACTTTTACGAAGGAAGGTTCAGACTTTTTGGATAGAATAGTGCCTGGTGATTTAAAGGAAAATGTTGGGCAGAAGTAGGCATTTCAGTGGCCCGTTCTGCGGCCGCAGAACCTCTCTGCCGACCGTAGAATGGTCACAGAGTGAGGCAGTTTTCTGGGGCGTTTTTGATGTCGATTTTTCGGCCATTTCTGCGATCGCATAACCGTTTCGTGGGCCGCACTTTGGTCGCATAGTCATCCTTAGACTTTTACGAAGGGAGGTTCGGACTTTTTAGATTGAATAGTGCCTGGTGATTTAAAGGAAAATGTTGGGCAGAAGTAGGCATTTCTGTGCCCCGTTCTGCGGCCGCAGAACCAATCTACGGACCGCAGAACGGTCGTAGAGTGAGGCAGTTTTCTGGGGCATTTTTGATGTCTATTTCATGGCTCTTTCTGCGATCGCATAACCGTTTCGCTGGGCGCACTTTGGTCGCACAGTCATCCTTAGACTTTTACGAAGGAAGGTTCAGACTTTTTGGATTGAATAGTGCCTGGTGATTTAAAGGAAAATGTTGGGCAAAAGTAGGCATTTCAGTGGCCCGTTCTGCGGCCGCAGAACCTCTCTGCCGACCGTAGAATGGTCGCAGAGTGAGGCAGTTTTCTGGGGCATTTTTGATGTCGATTTTGCGGCCATTTCTGCGATCGCATAACCGTTTCGCGGGCCGCACTTTGGTCGCATAGTAATCCTTAGACTTTTACGAAGGGAGGTTCAGACTTTTTGGATAGAATAGTGCCTGGTGATTTAAAGGATAATGTTGGGCAGAAGTTGG